>NC_133154.1:2743670-3038343 GCF_048418815.1 Hemitrygon akajei
TGCTAGAGTCCATTATTAAAGATGAAATAGTGACATATCTAGATAGCAGTGATAGGATTGGGCCGAGCCAGCATGAATTTACCAAGGGCAAATCATGCTTGACTAATCTATTGGAGTTTTTCAAGGATGTAACCAGGAAGTTAGACAAGGGAGATCCAGTGGATGTAGTGTACCTCGATTTTCAGAAGGCATTTGATAAGGTCCCACATAGGAGATTGGTGGGTAAAATCACAGCTCATGGCATTGGGGGGAAGATATTGACATAGATAGAAAACTGGTTGGCAGATAGAAAGCAAAGGGTAGCGGTGAATGGGTGTTTCTCGGAATGGCAGGTGGTGACTAGTGGGGTGCCACAGGGCTCGGTATTGGGACCACAGCTGTTTATGATTTACATCAACCATTTAGATGAAGGCATTGAGAATAACATCAGCAAGTTTGCTGATGATACTAAGCTGGGTGGCAGTGTGACATGTGATGAGGATGTTAGGAGAATTCAGGGTGACTTGGAAAGGCTGGGTGAGTGGGCAGATACTTGGCAGATGACGTTTAATGTGAATAAGTGTGAGGTTATCCACTTTGGGAGTAAGAACAGGAAGGCAGATTATTATCTAAACGGTGTAGAGTTAGGTAAGGGAGAAATACAAAGAGATCTAGGAGTCCTGGTTCATCGGTCACTGAAGGTGAATGAGCAAGTGTAGCAGGCAGTGAAGAAGGCTAATGGAATGTTGGCCTTTATTACAAAGGGAATTGAGTACAAGAGCAAGGAAATCCTTTTGCATTTGTACAGGGCCCTGGTGAGACCACACCTGGAGTACTGTGCACAGTTTAGGTCTCCAGGGTTAAGGAAGGACATCCTGGCTGCAGAGGAAGTGCAGTGTAGATTCACAAGGTTAATTCCTGAGATGTCCGGACTGTCTTACGCAGAGAGGTTAGAGAGACTGGGCTTGTACACACTGGAATTAAGGAGATTGAGAGGGGATCTGATTGCAACATATAAGATTATTAAGGGATTGGACAAGATAGAGGCAGGAAATATGTTCCAGATGCTGGGAGAGTCCAGTACCGGAGGGCATGGTTTAAGAATAAGGGGTAGGTCATTTAGGACAGAGTTAAGGAAAAACTTCTTCTCCCAGAGAGTTGTGGGGGTGTGGAACTCACTGCCTCAGAAGGCAGTGGAGGCCAATTCTCTGGATGCTTTCAAGAAGGAACTAGATAGGTATCTTATGGATAGGGGAATCAAGGGATATGGGGACAAGGCAGGAACCGGATATTGATAGTAGATGATCAGCCATGATCTCAGAATGGCGGTGCAGGCTCGAAGGGCTGAATGGTCTACTTCTGCACCTATTGTCTATTGAATGGTGGATCAGGTTCAACGGGCAAGATGGCTGACTCCTGTTCCACTTCTTAATGTTCTTAAAGGTAGGAGAGGGGGCTCAGTCCCAAAGGGATCCCAGAGTAATCAGGAGGATAAAGAGAGGCAGGACAGAGGCTCCAAACAGGGATTTTAGATGGCCCCGATCCCAGAGGGGTCAGGGAGGGCTGGGAAACAAAGGAAAAGGGCTCAATCCCAGAGGGATTTTAAAGGATTGGAAGAGGAGTTCAAGTCAGAGAGAATCAGGACAGCCAGTCCGGATAACGTTTGTCCTTGGGAATATCATTGGCATCAGCTGTCAATAGTGGGGGCAGTATAAGAACACAAGGGAAAGTGAAAGGAGGAGATCGGGCAGTTTGGAAGAGAGCTGATGACTTTCCCCCACCAGGGTGATAATGCAGGAGCTGTTCCAGGCGGTGGAGTACCTGCACAGCCGAAACGTGGTTCACCGTGACATTAAGGCAGAAAACATCCTGCTGGATGAGGGGTTTCATATCAGACTCTCTGACTTTGGATTCTCCTGCTTCCTGCAACCCGGCCAGCGACTGACAGGTGAGAGGGAAGGGTGTCCACCACAACATCCTACCGCTCTGGTTACACCTATGAACACTGCCTCACTACCTTGTGCTCTTTTCATATCATTTATGTTTACATTACTGTACGCTGCAGCACAAAACTACAAATTTCACAGCATACGTCGGTAATAATAAACCCGATTCTGATGTCTCCGAAGTATCCTTAATGGCAGGATTATTGTCAGTGTGGAGGGACAGAGAGATCTTCGGGTCAACATCCAGGGATCCCTTGAAGTTGATAGGGTGGTTACGAAGGTGTATGGTGCGTTCGCCTTCATTAGTTGGGGGTTTGAATTCAGGAGCTGTGACGTAATGTTGCAGCTCCATAAAACCCTAGTTAGACTACACTTGGAATATTGTGTTCGGTTCTGATCATCTCATTATAGGAAGCACATGGAACCTTCAGAGATGCTGCTTGGAATAGAGGGCATGTCTGATGAGGAAAGGTTGAGCATGTTAGGGCAGAGTAGTGGGTGTCTGGGTGGTGATACAAGCAGTTTCATTAATGGACTCTTAGACTGGCCCACGGACAAAAACAATGGAGGGTTTCATAGGAGATCAGAATCAGGTTTATTATCACTGGGAAGTATGTTGTTTGGAATTTGGTGGGGATTGATGGTTTATATAGGTCAGCACAGCAACATGGGCTGAAGATCCTGTAATGTAGTGTTCTATGATATATCCTGCATTGTCTCCATCCGTACCACTACTTTGCTGCCGTTGTATCTGGCTGGATGGCAGGCTCTGTATCTTGGCACATGGATCCCAGACTGGAGGTTGGTACACCAGACAGACTCGTGGGGGAGGGAGATAGGAGAGACAAATGCGGCTGGCCTTCTCATCCCTCTCATTCTCCTCCCCCCCCACTCCCCACACCAGAGCTCTGTGGGACCCCGAGCTACTTGGCACCAGAGATGCTGAAATGTTCCATGGATGAAACACATCCAGGGTACGGCATGGAGGTTGACATGTGAGTACTACCTGGAGTGTCCTGCACCACGTGTATCGAGCTCCCTCCCTCCACGTAGAGCTCCCTCCCTCTCCTCCACGTAGAGCTCCCCTCCCTCCCCTCCGCGTAGAGCTCCCCTCCCTCTCCTCCGCATAGAGCTCCCCTCCCTCTCCTCCGCATAGAGCTCCCCCCTCCTCCGCGTAGAGCTCCCCTCCCTCTCCTCCGCGTAGAGCTCCCCTCCCTCTCCTCCGCGTAGAGCTCCCCCCTCCTCCGCGTAGAGCTCCCCTCCCTCTCCTCCGCGTAGAGCTCCCCTCCCTCCCCTCCGCGTAGAGCTCCCCCCTCCTCCGCGTAGAGCTCCCTCCCTCTCCTCCGCGTAGAGCTCCCCTCCCTCTCCTCCGCGTAGAGCTCCCTCCCTCTCCTCCGCGTAGAGCTCCCCTCCCTCTCCTCCGCGTAGAGCTCCCTCCCTCTCCTCCGCGTAGAGCTCCCTCCCTCTCCTCGCTGTAGAGCTCCTCCCCTCTCCTCCACGTAGAGCTCCCTCCCTCTCCTCCACGTAGAGCTCCCTCCCTCTCCAACACGTAGAGCTTCCGTCCCTCTCCTCCACGTAGAGCTCCCTCCCTCTCCTCCACGTAGAGCTCCCCTCCCTCTCCTCCACGTAGAGCTCCCCCCCTCCCCTCCACGTAGAGCTCCCCCCCTCCCCACCACGTAGAGCTCCCCTCCCTCCCCTCCACGTAGAGCTCCCCTCCCTCTCCTCCACGTAGAGCTCCCCTCCCTCTCCTCCACGTAGAGCTCCCCTCCCTCCCCTCCACGTAGAGCTCCCTCCCTCCCCTCCACGTAGAGCTCCCTCCCCTCCACGTAGAGCTCCCTCCCTCTCCTCCACGTAGAGCTCCCTCCCTCTGACTGTCTGCCTCTGCCAATCACACTCTTTAACCCTCCCTCGCTCACTTTCCCCAGCCCTCCCATCCTGCCATCCCCACTGTCCCCCCCTCACTGATATCCACCCCCCCACTGTGGCACTCCCACCTTTCTCGTCATCTCTCTCCTTCAATACCTTTCCGCAGCCGCCTCACTTCCCTATCTTTTTACCACTCCCTCTCCCTCCTGTGGCTGTCCTCTACCTGAATCCCCTCTCTCCAGGTGGGCGTGTGGGGTCCTGATGTTCACCATCGTCTCCGGCTCCCCCCCCTTCTGGCACCGGAAACAGCTCACCATGATGCGCAACATAATGGAGGGCCGGGTACCAGATGAACTCCAGCGAGTGGCAAGACCGGTCCCATGCCATCAAGGATCTGGTATGTATCAGGTAGTGTCTGATGGGACAGTGCAGTGGGTGCTTCATCATGTCTGACTGCAGGTGTGTCTGGTGGGATGGTGTGGAGGGAGCTTCACTCTGTGTCTGACCCCGGGAGTGTGTGATGGGACGGTGTGGAGGGAGTTTCACTCTGTGTCTGACCCCGGGAGTGTGTGATGGGACAGTGTGGAGGGAGATTCACTCTGTGTCTGACCCCGGGAGTGTGTGATGGGACGGTGTGGAGGGAGCTTCACTCTGTGTCTGACCCCGGGAGTGTGTGATGGGACGGTGTGGAGGCAGCTTCACTCTGTGTCTGACCCCGGGAGTGTGTGATGGGACGGTGTGGAGGGAGCTTCACTCTGTGTCTGACCCCGGGAGTGTGTGATGGGACGGTGTGGAGGGAGCTTCACTCTGTGTCTGACCCCGGGAGTGTGTGATGGGACGGTGTGGAGGGAGCTTCACTCTGTGTCTGACCCCGGGAGTGTGTGATGGGACGGTGTGGAGTGAGTATCACTCTGTGTCTGACCCTGGGAGTGTGTGATGGGACGGTGTGGAGGGAGCTTCACTCTGTGTCTGACCCTGGGAGTGTGTGATGGGACGGTGTGGAGGGAGCTTCACTCTGTGTCTGACCCTGGGAGTGTGTGATGGGACGGTGTGGAGGGAGCTTCACTCTGTGTCTGACTCAGGAGTGTGTGATGGGACGGTGTGGAGGGAGTTTCACTCTGTGTCTGACCCCGGGAGTGTGTGATGGGACGGTGTGGAGGGAGCTTCACTCTGTGTCTGACCCCGGGAGTGTGTGATGGGACGGTGTGGAGGGAGCTTCACTCTGTGTCTGACCCCGGGAGTGTGTGATGGGACGGTGTGGAGGGAGCTTCACTCTGTGTCTGACCCCGGGAGTGTGTGATGGGACGGTGTGGAGGGAGTTTCACTCTGTGTCTGACCCCGGGAGTGTGTGATGGGACGGTGTGGAGGGAGCTTCACTCTGTGTCTGACCCCGGGAGTGTGTGATGGGACGGTGTGGAGGGAGCTTCACTCTGTGTCTGACCCCGGGAGTGTGTGATGGGACGGTGTGGAGGGAGTTTCACTCTGTGTCTGACCCCGGGAGTGTGTGATAGGACGGTGTGGAGGGAGTTTCACTCTGTGCCTGACCCTGGGAGTGTGTGATGGGACGGTGTGGAGGGAGATTCACTCTGTGTCTGACTGCGGGTGTGTCTGGTGGGATGGTGTGGAGGGAGATTCACTCTGTGTCTGACCCCGGGAGTGTGTGATGGGACGGTGTGGAGGGAGCTTCACTCTGTGTCTGACGCCGGGAGTGTGTGATGGGACGGTGTGGAAGGAGCTTCACTCTGTGCCTGATGCTGGGAGTGTGTGATGGGACGGTGTGGAGGGAGCTTCACTCTGTGTCTGACTGCGGGAGTGTGTGATGGGACGGTGTGGAGGGAGCTTCACTCTGTGTCTGACCCCGGGAGTGTGTGATGGGACGGTGTGGAGGGAGCTTCACTCTGTGTCTGATGCCGGGAGTGTGTGATAGGACGGTGTGGAGGGAGCTTCACTCTGTGTCTGACTGCGGGTGTGTCTGGTGGGATGGTGTGGAGGGAGATTCACTCTGTGTCTGACACCGGGAGTGTGTGATGGGACGGTGTGGAGGGAGCTTCACTCTGTGTCTGACGCCGGGAGTGTGTGATGGGACGGTGTGGAAGGAGCTTCACTCTGTGTCTGATGCTGGGAGTGTGTGATGGGACGTTGTGGAGGGAGCTTCACTCTGTGTCTTACTGCGGGAGTGTGTGATGGGACGGTGTGGAGGTAGTTTCACTCTGTGTCTGACTGCGGGAGTGTGTGATGGGACGGTGTGGAGGGAGTTTCACTCTGTGTCTGACTGCGGGAGTGTGTGATGGGACGGTGTGGAGGGAGCTTCACTCTGTGTCTGATGCTGGGAGCGTGTGATGGGATAGCGTGGAGGGAGCCTCATTTTGTGCTTACTGTCCTGGACAGACCGTCCGAATGTTGACAGTGGATCCCAGCCTGCGGATCACAGCAGAACAAGCCCTATCCCATCCCTTCTTCTACAGCTACAAACTAGACGAGCGGCCTTTCGCCTCCCTGCAAAAGTTCCGGGTAGGTGAAGAACTGTGGCAAGCGGTCTACGTGGGTATTTGGGGTCAGTGTCTGGGGTCCTGAGGTCAACAGAAGGGTTAGTTCAGGGATGATGAATGGTGGAGATGGAGCAGGGAAGGGGGTGAGGAAGGATGGTTACTTGGGAGGGACGGTGGGGGGGGGGACAGAGGGTAATGAGAAGGGTCCCACATCAAACCCCACAGCTCAGGGTCCCATCCTCACCTTCAAACCTGACAGAGAGATTCACTGTGGTCTCTGATCTGGGTCAGGAGGCTCGGAGACGAGGTGATGTTGCCAGCTTCCCTTCCACGCCCAGATCATCAGTTGTTTCTTCACTCACTTCTCTCCCTCTCCTCTCTCTCCCCCCATCCACCTCTCCCCTTCCACCTTTTCCTTCCTGCAACCCACACTCCCATCCATCCTTTCACCCTACCATATCCCCAAACCACCTTCGCCCCGCCCATCTCCTCCACCCACCTCTCCCCTTCCCCCCAACCCCCCAGGCGGTGGTGTGGGTGATCGTGCTCTGTGCCCGGCTGTGGGAGAGCCAGCGACAACGCAGGCCTGAGCTCCAGAAGGAGCTGGTACAGGACGCCTACCAGGTGAGAGTGTGCCACCGCCTCATCGACGGCTGCGCCTTCGGCCTCTATGGTCACTGGGTGAAGCGAGGCCTGGCTCAGAACCGGGCTACTCTCTTCCAGCACACACCCCGCGCCCTGGCTGAGGAGGTTCACCTCAGTCACGACTCCTCCCTGCAGTGGCCCCAGGGTGAGTCAGATGGAAGTTCAAACTGTGTCTGACCCCAAGGGGTGTGTGATGAGACAGCTTCACTCTGTGTCTGACCCCGGGAGTGTGTGATGTGACGGTGTGGAGGGAGCTTCACTCTGTGTCTGACCCCGGGAGTGTGTGATGTGATGGTGTGGAGGGAGCTTCACTCTGTGTCTGACCCCGGGAGTGTGTGATGGGACAGTGTGGAGGGAGCTTCACTCTGTGTCTGACCCCGGGAGTGTGTGATGTGATGGTGTGGAGGGAGCTTCACTCTGTGTCTGACCCCGGGAGTGTGTGATGGGACGGTGTGGAGGGAGCTTCACTCTGTGTCTGACCCCGGGAGTGTGTGATGTGACGGTGTGGAGGGAGCTTCACTCTGTGTCTGACCCCGGGAGTGTGTGATGGGACGGTGTGGAGGGAGCTTCACTCTGTGTCTGACCCCGGGAGTGTGTGATGTGACGGTGTGGAGGGAGCTTCACTCTGTGTCTGACCCCGGGAGTGTGTGATGTGACGGTGTGGAGGGAGCTTCACTCTGTGTCTGACCCCGGGAGTGTGTGATGGGACGGTGTGGAGGGAGCTTCACTCTGTGTCTGACCCCGGGAGTGTGTGATGGGACGGTGTGGAGGGAGCTTCACTCTGTGTCTGACCCCGGGAGTGTGTGATGGGACGGTGTGGAGGGAGCTTCACTCTGTGTCTGACCCCGGGAGTGTGTGATGGGACGGTGTGGAGGGAGCTTCACTCTGTGTCTGACCCCGGGAGTGTGTGATGGGACGGTGTGGAGGGAGCTTCACTCTGTGTCTGACTCAGGAGTGTGTGATGTGACGGTGTGGAGGGAGATTCACTCTGTGTCTGACCCCGGGAGTGTGTGATGGGACGGTGTGGAGAGAGCTTCACTCTGTGTCTGACCCCGGGAGTGTGTGATGGGACGGTGTGGAGGGAGCTTCACTCTGTGTCTGACTCAGGAGTGTGTGAAGGGATGGTGGTGGGGTGTGGGGCAGGAAGATTCACTCTGTTCCTGACCAGGAGTACATGAACTCCCTCTTACTCCCTCTCTCCCCATCACCCCCCCCCCCCCCCCCCCACAGATCACTGACCACGATTGACTGCCCCAGATGCTGGGCCTAGTTGGGATGTGTTCTGCTCCGAGAATCTCCAGTCACAGACCAGCGTGGACGTGTGGAGGATACTGGGTGGGGTGGGGATGTGGCAGGGTGGTTGGACCGATACTGTGGCCAGACAGACGGATCGTCCCTCAGTCAGGGGTCTGCGCCTGGCAATGGTTGCTGGGTCCGGGGGATGGGAACATGAACCTGGGGGAATGTGTACATCCAACTTCCCATCACCTCACCTCCTCCCACAACTCCTCCCCTCTCCCTGAATTTCTTCCTCACCCTCTGCTCAATTCCCTCCCTACTCTCTCCCCTCCATTGCTCCCTGTCCCTCACCCCTCTCCTTGTGATCCTTATGGTGTCCCTCTTTATTTTCTCCACACCCACATGTTCCCAGTTTTCCCCCCACTTCACCAACTCGCATAATATTTCACAAATAAACTTTATTCTGGAAGCATTTGGTGTCTGTGATTTCTCTGGGTGGGAAGGAGAGGGTACATCCTACCTCTTGCCCCGGGAGGCTTTCTGCCTGAAGCCCGGCCTCTCCAAGGCTGAGAGTTGTGAGCCAAGCTGCCGCTCGCTCGCCTTCAGCTGTCCCTCCAGCGAGACCCTCAGCTCGGACACTCGCTCTGCTATTTGCGCCTCAACGTACTCCCGCAGGTCGTCTCCGCGGATCCCAGTTGCTGTCGGGTAGGGAGATGGGGTTGGAGGGGAGAGAGATTGTAAGTCAGCCTGGTGAGGTCACAGGTCACAGTGGGGATGGGGAGAGGGGGCCTCGGAACAGAACGAGCTCAGGAATATGTGTATGGACACATGGTGACTGCTGAATGGGGACGGGGGTGGGGGAGGAGGGTAGACAGGATCTGTGGAGCACATGGCCCAACACCTCTCTGCTTCCTGCAGGAAGCCAGTGCCCAGCCCCGGCGTTAGTATCATGAGGATTTCTCCCCCAACCCCAGTGGTTCCCACATGTAGCCTGGATCCTCACCCTGTGGGTCTTCCTCTTTGGCATGAACTTCCAGCTCCTCCCGCTCCTTCTCCTCCTCCACCCGCTGCTCCTCCAGCACCGGTTCCTCCTCTTCAGCAGCTGCGGCCCACAACAGGAAGCACAAACTATGTTAGAGAGCGGGATGACCCATCACACACTCTCGGGGTCAGACACACAGTGACGTTCCCCCCACACCGTCACATCACACACTCCTGGCGTCAGACACACAGTGAGGTTCCCCCCACACCGTCACATCACACTCTCTTGGTTTCAGACTCAGAACAAAGCTCCCCCCACACTATCTCATCACATCCAGGGGTCAAACACATGGTGAAGCTCCCCCCACACTGACCCACTACACACTCCTGTGGTCAGACACACAGTGAGGTTCCCCCCCCCCCCACCGTCACATCACACAATCTCGGGGTCAGACACACAGTGAGGTTCCCCCCACACTGTCACATCACACAATCTCGGGGTCAGACACACAGTGAGGTTCCCCCCACACTGTCACATCACACAATCTCGGGGTCAGACACACAGTGAGGTTCCCCCCACACTGTCACATCACACAATCTCGGGGTCAGACACACAGTGAGGTTCCCCCCACACCGTCACATCACACACTCTCGGGGTCAGACACACAGTGAGGTTCCCCCCCCCCCCACCGTCACATCACACACTCTCGGGGTCAGACACACAGTGAGGTTCCCCCCCCCCCACCGTCACATCACACACTCTCGGGGTCAGACACAGAACAAAGCTCCCCCCACACTATCTCATCACATCCTGTGGTCAGACACAGAGTGAATCTCCCTCCACACCGTCCCATCACACACTCCCGCAGTAAGACACAGAGTGAAGCTCCCCCCCACACCGTCACATCACACAATCTCAGGGTCAGACACACAGTGAGGTTCCCCCCCACACCGTCACATCACACAATCTCGGGGTCAGACACACAGTGAGGTTCCCCCCCACACCGTCACATCACACAATCTCAGGGTCAGACACACAGTGAGGTTCCCCCCACACTGTCACATCACACAATCTCAGGGTCAGACACACAGTGAGGTTCCCCCCACACCGTCACATCACACAATCTCGGGGTCAGACACACAGTGAGGTTCCCCCCCCCCCCACCGTCACATCACACTCTCTTGGTTTCAGACTCAGAACAAAGCTCCCCCCCACACTATCTCATCACATCCAGGGGTCAAACACATGGTGAAGCTCCCCCCACACTGACCCACTACACACTCCTGTGGTCAGACACAGAGTGAAGCTCCCCCCCACACCGTCCTGTCACACATTCTTGTGGCCAGGCACAGAATGAAGTCCACTCCACACAGGCCTGTCACACAATCTTGGCCAGTGAATCCATCCATTTCCCTGGTCTGCGTTTCTTGAACATGGCTACTCACCTGGAGGTGTGTCGGGCATTCCCAAGTATGTAAAGCTGAGGTCCATCCGAATCTGATAGGGAAATGAAGAGGTCAGACACTGAGCCCTAATGTGGTCTCTCCATACTCCCATCACCTTCTCTACTATATCTCTCTCCCCCCGCCTCCCGCCCTCTCTATCTGATCGAGGCAAAGCAGCCTTCCTATGGCCAACAACCATTTGGTTAGTCTGTGCCCATAACTCACCTGAGGGGTGAAGACGTACTTGTAGAGTTTGAAGTGTCTGAAGTAGGTGTCAATGACGTACTCTGTGATAAGCTTCACCTGCTCGGCGTTGAATAGATCAATGCTGAACGGAGGTCGCTGTTGGAGGGGTTGAGAAAGAGAAGAGTACCTTCTGTGATCTGGGATGAACATCGAACTTCTGAGGGCACCATTTACTCTCCACTTTTCAGGGATCATTACCAGTTGGAAAAATTTGCTGCCTCCTGTAACACCATGGGCTTACCCTAGTTCCCACCTGCGTCCCAGCAATGAGTGGGGTCAGCAGGTCGATGTCTGATGAGGGGGTCAGTCGAGGGTAAAAGGAAACGTTATGTGCTGACAGTCTTCTTTCCATTTGCGAAAAATGAGGTTGGGAAACAGGGTCCTAAATACTCACTTTCAGCCCACCAGGATCGTCCACTGATCCCTTTTGAGCCGCCGGGGCCCCATTTTACTGCTGGGTTTTTAGGAATATTCACAATAATGTGTAACATGGTTAAAAGTAAATGATTTGGGACATTCTCTCCAAATGTTAGACCCACCAATCCTCCCTCTTTCTAACCCCACCTCACCCCACCCACCCCTTACCTGTCGTCCACTTCCTCCTTTGACTACCCCTACCCCTGCTCCTCCTCCTCCAAAGCCCCACCTCCCCCTTGTCCATACTCTCCCTACTCCCTCCATGCTTCTTCCAAGACTAAGGAGTACGGCCCCCTCACCCGCACAGCGTGGCAGAGGAGCAGCTCTTTGAAGTACTGGCAGCACTCGTTCACGTTCCCCAGAGGAGTTCCTGGAAGGGGGAAAGAGGAGAAGGTGCTGGGTAAGAGGGACACGGATGCTCACAACCCCAGGCACACCACGATACCCCCCCTGTAGCTGTCCCTGAAACACATCCTTATATGTAGCAACAGTTCACCCCTCCCTTGTCCTCCACCACAGCCTCTCTACCCTTGTAGCACTCGCCCCCTACTCCCTCTGCAGGCTGGCCTGACACCTTTTCAGTTGCCCATAGTCCGTTCTCCTCTCGTCTGTGGTGTCAGCCCCACCCTGTGCACTCTCCCCCTTACCTACGGGAGCTACCTGATACACTCTACCATGGTGTAGCTCATCTCCTGCATTCTCCCCATCAGTGGCACACCCCAGTCCTTGCCTATAGCTGGCCCTGTATGTCCCTCTTGCCCTGTAGCTGGCCCCGCACACACTGTTCTTGCCTGTAGCAGCCCTGTGCAGCCTGCGGAGAATGGAGAAGAAGGCCGAAGTCTGTTCCTTGCTGAAGCTGTGGGTCCGGCTGAACTGCAGAGCGTAGGCGTACAGGTCGAGCAGAATGGAACCCCGGGGATCGCAGGTCTGCAGGGGTTCACACAGCAGCTGAGACAGGGCTCTGTGAAGGGGATCGAGGGGAGGGAGAGAAACAGGGAGGAAAACAGAGGGAGGAATAAACGAGGTGTGAGAGAGATGAGAGAGAGAGAGATGAGGACAAATCTGACCTCCCCACCATCCTACCTCCAGAAATAAATAATCACTGGGTCCTACCTTCACACAGCTCACTGCCTTGTCCTCCCCTCCCCTTCTTCACTTCTCTCCTTTCCACTGGCTCCCTCTTTACCTCCCCCCCATACCCACTCTTCCCCATCACTTGCCCTTCCCTCTCCTCCTCCACCCCTCTTTTCCACTACCTCCCTCTTTCCATCTGACCCCTCCAATCCTCCCTTCCTCTCCATGCCTTTGCCCCTCACACCTCTTTTCCACTCCTCCTCCCCCTCCTTTGCACTCCTCCTCCTCCTCCTCCCTTTCCTTTGCACTCTCCTCTTTCCCGCTTGCCTTCACCCCTCCCTTCTCCACTCACAGCTTCAGTTCCTCCATGTTGGCTGCCTGCTCGATGACGTCCATCCCACTGTAGGTCAGATCCTCCCTGGGGTGAGGTGAAGATCATTGTCAGAGGTGATCAGCAGAGGGGACATCCTTTTGGGGAGGAGAAAATGGGGACGGACAAGGCCAGGACTGTCTCAGAGTGGACAGACAGGACAAAGGGGAGAAGGAAGCAGGTCAGACAAAGCCACAGTGGTCTCAGAGGGGAAGGGAAACTGACATGGAAGGGAAGGGAGAGGAACTGGGAATGGACAGGGCCAAGTTTACTTGAAATATCGAGGACTGAGATGGGTGGTGGGCAGAGGCCAGTGAGGAGAGAGCTCACCATATACAAATCCTGGCTTCCGGTAGTTGGGGCTGGAAGGCAAAGAAAAAACAATTTAAAAAATTTCATTTCAATAGAACAACCTTCTCCCCACCCGCAACCCCAACAACTCTCAGGATCTAGACGTCCTCACCTACACACACTGTGGGGCTAATTACCCTCCTTGTACGTCATTGGGACACGGATGGGGGCCAGAATAGCCTGGGAGAAAATCTGGTCAGGCCACATTGGATGTTGTGTGCAGTCCTGGGTGCCCCCGTTGGAAGAAGACTTTGCAGAGGGTGCAGAATGGTTTCACCACCAAGCTGTCTCCATTACAGAACTGAGGTTTGACAAACTTGGGTTGTTTTATGTGGCATGGCAGAAGCCAAGGGGTTAGAGGTTTAGAAAGTTGACATGCTGAGACAGACAGTCAATATCACTTCTCATGGGTAGAAATGTTTAATACCAGAGGAGACGTATTTCAGTTGAGGGGGGAAAGTATAAAAGAGTTACGTGGGGTAAGTTGTTTTGTTTTAAAAAACACAGAACAGTGGGTGCCTAGAATGAGCTGCCAGAGGTAGTGGTGGAGAAGACAGATATGATAAAGGTGTATAAAAGGCTGTTATACACGAGCAGACAAGGACCGTGTGCAGGAAGGAGAGATTTAATTTAATCTGTTATGACGTTGCTGTGCTCTTGTATGAATTTCTACATCTACGTGCCACCCACTGGCCACTCAGCAGTCCTGCAGTGTGACGTTTACATAGGAAATCCCTGTTGCATTGGTGGGACAGAAACAAGAGGCTTTCAACTCTCTTCCACCCCTCCCCTTGACCTCTAGGGCTCCTGTCCATTTTCCAACAGCAAAACACAGAAAGCAGATTTAAGTGGTCAGGAATGTGTATTACCTTATGCTCCTCCATATTCATTTATTACAGGATGTATGTATTGCGTATAATGCATTACATTGGTACATTAAGTGATGCATACAACGTGAATTGTGAGCAATATAATCTAATACAGAGCCTATACGAAATATTCACCCCCCTTGGAAGTTTTCATGTTTTATTGTTTTACAACATTGAATTACAGTGGATTTAATTTAGGTTTTTTTGACACTTATCAACAGAAAGACTCTTTCCTGTCAAAGTGAAAACAGATCTCTACAAAGTGATCTAAATTAATTACAAATATAAAACACAAATAATTGATTGCATAACTATTCACCCCCTTTTAATATGATACACCAAATCATTGCTGGTGCAGCCCATTGGTTTTAGAAGTCACATAATTAGCTAAATGGAGACTGCTTTTGGAGATCCGTGTGCAGTCAAGATGATCCAATGGATTGCAGTAAAAATACACCTGTATCTGGAAGGTCCAACTGCTGATGAGTCAGTATCCTGGCAAAAACTACAATATCAAGACAAAAGAACACTCCAAGCAACTCTGCGAAAAGGTTATTGAAAAGCACGAGTCAGGAGATGGATGCAAGAACATTTCCAAGTCACTGAATATTCTTTGGAGTACAGTTAAGTCAATCATCAAGAAATGGAAAGAATATGGCACAGCTGTAAATCTGCCCAGAGCAGGCTGTCCTCAAAAACTGAGTGACCATCCAAGAAGGGGACTAGTGAAGGAAGTCACCAAGACACCTATGACAACTCTGGAGGAGTTAGAAGCTTCCGTGGCTGAGATGGGAGAGACTGCACATACAACAACAGTTGCCCGGGTGCTTCACCAGTCGCACCTTTACGGGAGAAAGGCAAAGAGAAAGCGACTGTTGACAAAAACTCACATGAAATCTCAGCTAGAGTTTGCCAGGTGGCATGTGGGAGACTCTGAATTCAGCTGGAAGAAGTTTCTATGGTCTGATGAAACCAAAATTGAGCTGTTTGGCCATCAGACTAAATGCTATGTTTAGCATAACTCAAACACAGCACATCATCAAAAGCACACCACCCCTATTGTGGAGCATGGTGGTGGCTGCATCATGCTGTGGGGGTGTTTTCACTGCAGCAGGCCCTGGAAGGCTTGTGAAGGTAGAGGGTAAAATGAATGCAGCAAAATATAGGGAAATCCTGGAGGAAAACCTGATGCAGTCTGTAAGAGAACTGCAACTTGGGAGATTTGTTTTCCAGCAAGACAATGACCCCAAGTATAAAGCCAAGGCTACACAGGAATGGCTTAGAAACAACAAAGTTAATGTCCTGGAGTGGCCAAGTCAGAGTCCTGACCTCAATCCAATTGAGAATTTGTGATTGGACTTGAAAAGGGCTGTTCACTCATGATCCCCATGCAAACTGGCAGAATTTGAGCAATTTTGTAAAGAAGAATGGGGAAAAATTGCAGTTCAGATGTGCAAAGCTGATAGAGACCTATCCACACAGACTCAAGGCTGTAATTGCTGCCAAAAGTGCATTTTATCCTCTCTGCACATCGGGTTCTTTTGGGTTTCTTTGTTTTGTGGCTGCCTATAAGGAGACTAATCTGAAGGTTGTATGATGTATACATACTTTGATAATAAATGTACTTTTTTAACTGATTATGCTCTCTGTATAATACTACATTATCTGTGTAATAGAGTTCAAAGTAAATTTCTTATCCAAGTAAATATATACTGTATGTTACCTTGAGATTCATTTTCTTGCGGGCTTTTACAGGAAAAGAAATACAATAGAATTTATTTTTTAAAAACTACATAAACGAAGATGAACAAACGAAGACAAACTGTGCCAATAGAACAATTACGACCGAGAACATGAGCAGTAATTGAAAATGAGTCTGTAGGTCATAGAACCAGTTGAGAGGAGTGGTGAATGGAGTTTTTCATGGAGTCTGATGGTTGTAGGGTAATAACTGTTCCTGAACCTGGTAGTGTGTGGGACCTAAAGACGGCAGTAATGAGAAGAGAGCATGGCCTCAATGGTGGTGGGGGAAGAGGAGGGAATAGTGTTGATTTCTTCTTCTGTTAGTGTTGTGAAATACTAACTAGTATAGTGTTGATTTCTTCTGGCAATGCTCTGTGTAAGTGCGCTCAACACAGAGCGTTGAGCATTTCAGGATTTGCCTGAAATGTACTGGACTGTATCAGCCACTTTCTATATTATTCTCCATCTATAATGTTGGAAACTATATGTGTAATATTAGCCACAATATCTAAAACATTATGCTCCATGTATATCGAGCAAACACGAGAAAATCTGCAGATGCTGGAAATTCGAACAACACACACAAAATGCTGGTGGAACACAGCAGGCCAGGCAGCATCTATAGGGAGAAGCTATAGATCATTGCTCTGTATATCACGCTCCATGTACAATATAACGTTGCTCATTATGAGACACTAGTTTATGTCTGCAGTCCACGTTTCGCTGTCTCTCTACCCGATTCTTACTAGATAGTACTACACTCAGGATGGTAATACACTCGAGTGTATTTACACACTCACAGTGCAGATGTATCTACACCTTACGCTGACACACTCACAATGCAGGGCGAATCTGCACCTTACGTTTACACTCTCACGGTGCTGAGTTTATCAACGCTGGGGGATACTTCCACCTTTGCGTCTATTATCCTCGTACCAAACATCGATGCCCTCACCTTCTCCAGCCGCTTGTGATCCATCTGCACGCCGGCACTCGCTTTCATTCACGAATATCTGCTTATCTATAACTATATATGAAAACTTATCAGTGATTTTTTTCGGAAGGGCCGGAATCTGAGGTGAAGATCCAGCGACTCTTCCATCACCATGACAACGGTAGAGGCCACGCTTCTCTCGCTAGATCTATTTCCGGCTCTCGGGCTGCTGGACCAATCAGACGAGGAGGTGGCTTGAAGTTACCTTTATTTTTTTATATATAACTTAACATACCATAATATAATTCACAGACCCGTATGCTGAGGCATAACCATTGCAGCGAGATTTTAAATAGCGTGCTTGTGGGAGAACGTTAAGCGATAAAAGGGCGAGGCGGCAGGTCACTTCCGGTCGTCCTCTCCTGCTTCAGAATTGATGCTAACAAAATTATTTTACTTTGCAATTAAAGTCAGAAATAATTCAAACAAACGGAGGATGGAAAAGCGTTTGCTGCAGTTGTTGGGGGGCGTAGAGAGGAGGCGGTTACCAGGGATACCGGGCAGTTGCCGTGGGTGGTGGGGGTCAGGGTTCAGCATCCGGGTGCCTGTCGCCGCTTGTCCGCCCGCTGCTGCTCGCGACATGGCGGCGGGCGGGAGGAGGAGGAGGGAGCGGCGGGGGGAGCGCAATTGGCACTGAGGGAACGGCGAGAGTGGACAGAGAGGTGAGTGAGGGAGCGCTTTTAAATAAGGTAGGGAGGAAATGAGGGAACGGAGATGAATGAGAGGGGGAGGGAATGAGGAGACAGTAAGGGTAGGGGAAATGAGGGGACAGGGAGGGTGGAGGAAATGAGAGAGGACATGGGATGGGAACATTTAATGAGGGGACAGGGACGGTGGGGGAATGAGAAAGGCAAGAGTCTTGGGACATTTAATGTGGAAGAGGATGAGATATCAGGGGAAAGGTCTGGCGAAGCCATGGAATGGGGATATTGAATGAGTGGACTGGGAGAAGGTATTGAGGGAGGGAGGGCATGGGATGGGACGTTAAATGAGGGTAAGGGGAAAGAGGCCTTGGGATGGGGACATTGAATGAGGGAGGGGTCGAGAATTAGAACACTCCGGCATAGAAACAGAGCTGCCACGCCAATCTGTCAGTCTGCCTTGACCCATCGACCCACACCTGGACCATAACCCTCCGTACCCCTCTCTTAAAAGTTGCAATAGTACCTGTATCCACCTGAGTAGAAAAAGTTCCCCTCATTCTCCCTCACTCCAGGGACTGAAGTCCTAACCTTCTCAACTTTCCTATAACTCAAGTTCTGGGGTGCTGGCAGCATTCTTGTAAATTTTCTCTGCACTCTTTCAATCATTCTGATATCTTTGCTGAAGGTTGATGACCAGAACTGTACACAATACTCCAAATTTGGCCTCACCAATATTTTATGGTAATTCAACAAAACATCTCAACTCCTGTACTCATGGTCCTGATCTATGAAGGCCAATAACTCCCTTTATTATCCTATCTACCAGTGACACCACTTTCATAGAGCGGTAGAACACTACAGCATGGTAACAGGCCATTTGGCCCACCTAGTCAGTGCTGAACCATCAGCCCTCACCCATCCACGTACCTATTCAAACCCTCCTCAAATGCTGAAGTCGACTCTTCATCCACCACATACGCTGGCGGTTCAGGCCACACTCCCACCACCCTCTGAGTGAAGAAGTTTCCCCTTAAACATTTCACCTTTCACCCTTAACCCATGAGCTCCAGCTCTGGTCATCAGAAGACGTAGGAGCAGAACTAGGCCATTCAGCCCAGTGAGTCTACTATGCCATTTCATCATGGCTGGTCCATTTCTCTCTCGACACAATTCTCCTGCTCTCCTCCGTAACCTTTTGTGTCCTGACTAAATCAAGAACCTATCCATCTCCACCTAAAATATACCCAATGACTTGGCCTCCACATCTGCCTGAAGCAATGAAATCCATAATGTCACTACCCTCTGGCTAAAGAAATTCCTCCTCATTTCCATTCTAAATGGATGTCTCTCTATTTAAAGGCTGTGTCCTCTGGTCTTAGACTTTTCCACCATAGGAAACATCTCCACATCCACTCTATCCAAGCCTTTCAATGTTTGATAGGTTTCATGAAATCTACCCCCTCATTCTTTTAAATTCAAGCAAGTAAAGACCCAGAGCCATCAATTGCTTTTCATATGATAAACCTTGCTTTTCAGAATCATTCTCATGAACTTCCTCTGGACTCTCCATATCAGCAATGTCAGCACATCCCTTCTTAAATGAGGGGCCTAAAATTGCTCACAGTACTCCCAAGTGAGGTCTCACCAGTGCTTTATAAAGCCTCAGCATTACATTCTTGCTTTTATATTCTAATTCTCTGGAGATGAATGCTAACATTGCATGGCCTTTCTCACCAGTGACTCAACCTGCAAATTATCCTTTAGGGAATCCTGCACAAGGACTCCCATGTCCCTTTGCATCTCAGATTTTTGAATTTTCTGCCCATTTAGAAAACAGTTTAAGTTCTATTTCTTATACCAAAGTACATGACCGTACACTTCCTGACACTGTATTCCATCTGCCACTTCTTTGCCCATTCTCCTAATCTGTCTAAACCCTGCAGTATCCCTGCTTCCTCAAAACTACCTGCTCCTTCACCTATCTTCATATCATCCGCAAACTTTAGTAGAGAGCCATCAATTCCATCATCCAAATTATTGGTATAATAACGTAAAGAGAAGCTGTCCCAAAACTGACCCCTACAGAACGACACTTCTCACAGGCAGCCAATCAGAAAAGACTCCTTTATTCCCACTGTTTTCCTCCTGCCAATCAGCCAATGCTCTTTTGATGCTAGTATCTTTCCTGCAATATCATGGACTCTTGTAAAGCATGTGTGACACCTTGCTTCACCCAGCATAGGTGGA
Source organism: Hemitrygon akajei (assembly GCF_048418815.1). NCBI lineage: Eukaryota > Metazoa > Chordata > Chondrichthyes > Myliobatiformes > Dasyatidae > Hemitrygon > Hemitrygon akajei. The sequence goes on from NC_133154.1 coordinate 2,763,217, forward strand.
AAAAGCCTGCTTTCATTTACCCTATAGTTGTAAATTTTCTCTACTCTTTCAATCTTATTGATGTCTTTCCTGTAGGTAGGTGACCAGAACTGCGTACTTCAGAGTAGGCCACACCAATACCTTATACAAGTTCAACATTGCCATCTCCTGTACTCAGTACATTGATCTAGAAGGCTAATATGCCAAAAAGTTTGCTTTATGAACTCTTCTACCTGTACTCCACTTTCAAGGAATTACAGATCCATATTCCCAGATCCCTTTGTTCTACCACGCTTCTCAGTTCCCGGCTCCTTACTGTGTAAGACGTACCTTGGCAGGTCCTCCCAAAGTGCAACACCTCACACTTGCCTGCATTAAATTCCATCGTCCATTTTTCAGCCCGTTTCACCACCTGGTCCAGATCCTGCTGCAAACTTTGATAATCTTCCTCATGACAAACAACGATGGACCCAGCACAAATCCTTGCGGCACTCCACTAGTCACAGGTTTCCAGTCTCAAAGGCGACCATCTACAACCACCCTCTGACCTCTTCCGGGAAGCCAATGTTTAACTCATTTTACAATCTCATCTTGAATGCTAAGCGATTGCCTTTTTGACCAACCTCCCATGTCAAAGGCCTTCCCTTCATCAATTTTCCTGGTAACTTTCTTGAAAGACCCCATAAGATTTGTTGGACACGACTTACTATGCACAAAGCCAGGTTGACTATCCCTAATTAGTCCATGTCTATCCAAATACTTATAGATCCGGTCCCTTAGAATACTTTCCAATAACTTTCCTACTACTGATATCAGGCTCATTCTCGGAGCCTTTCTTAAATACTGGAACCATATCAGCTATCCTCTAATTCATCGGCAGCTAAAAATGTTTTAAGTATCACTGCTAAGGCCCCTGCAGTTTCTGCACTAGCCTTCCCCAGGGTCAAGGGAACCCATTGTCATGCTCTGGGGATATATCCACCCTGGTTTACCTCAAGACAGTAAACATCTCCTCTGTAAACTATAGGATCCATGTTCTCGTTGCTGCATTGCCATACATCTGTAGGCATGTCCAGCTCCCGAGTAAACACAGATGCAAAAAAATCCTTCTGTGATCTCTTTTGGTTCCACACATAGATTACCACTTTGATCTTCCAGAGGACCAATTTTGTCCTCTTGCTCTTAATATTTCTGTGGAAACCTTTAGGATTCTCCTTCACCTTATCTGCTAGAGCAGCCTCTAGCAAGTTGTCTTGGTTCTCCTGATTTCCTTTTCTCTTCCATTTCTTACACTCCTCAAGTACCTCATTTATTCCAACATGCTTATACCTGCTATGCACCTCCTCCTTTTTCTTAACTAGGGGCTCAATGTCTGTCGAAAACCAAGGTTCCCTCAACCTGTTAGTCCTGTCCTTTTCCTGACAGGAATGTACAAACTCTGTTCTCTCAAAATTTCAGTTTTGAAGGCCTCCCACTTACCAAGTACACCTTTGCCAGAAAACAACCTGCCCCAATCCACACTTGCCAGATCATTTCTGATACCATCAAAATTGTCCTTTCTCCAGTTTATAATCTTAACCCGAGGACTAGGCCTATCCTTTTCCATAACTACCTTGATCTGATGGCATTATGATCACCAGATACAAAGTGCTCCTCTGCACAAACTTTTATCACCTGCCCTGTCTCATTCCCTAATAGATCGACTATGGCACTCTCACTGGTTGCGATTTCTAGGTAACTGATTAAGAAATTTTCCTGAACGCTTTTAAAATCATGTACTATCACAGCCCTGTGTTTCTGACAACAGTGTGCAATCTCCTGACAAATTTGCTCCACTAAACCCCGCTGACTGTTGGGTGGTCTCTGATATAAGCCCAATAACATGGTGATACATTTCTTATTCCTCATTTCTCACTAGGCAAGTTCTCCAGCCTGTCCTGTCTGAATACTGCTGTAACATTTTCCCTGACTAGTAACCCCTCCCCTCCTGCTTTTTCATGGCTAAAACAACAGAACCCTGGAACAATGAACAGCTTGTCCTGCCCCTCATGTAACCAAAGCGACAATGTCATAATTTCATGTGTGATCCATGCCTAAAGCCCTTCCTACAATGCTCTGCATTGAAATATACACAGCTATGAATGTAGTCCCCCATGCTCAACCTTTCAATTCCTGACTTTGAATGTAGGCTTAACATCTTTATCCACTCTGGATCCCACCTCCCTGCAACTCTAGTTTATGGATCTGTTTTCCCAGGTCCCTTTCTCAGTCCCCTCATTCCCTATTCCCCTTGTCCCCTCACTCAACCAGCATCCATACATTAATTTACTCCTAGTCTTATTTAAACCCTTTGTAAGTCCTACGCTGGTTTGTCCTCCCAAAGTGAAGCATGTCACACTTGTCTCCATTAAATTCCAGCTGCTCCAGATCCTGCTGAAAGCTTTGAAGGTCTTCTTCACTGTTCACTATGCCCCCAATCTTGATGTCATTCACAAATGTGCTGGAGGGATTGAGGAAGAGAGGAGACAAGGAGGGAATGGAGAAGGGGGAGTGAGGGGACAGGGAGGAAATCAGTGGTGAGCAATGAGGGGGAGGAACAAGTGTGAGAGAATGAGTGGAGAGGGAGTGAGGGAACGGCAGGCATGAACTGAACAATGAGCGATGGAGGAGGATAGAATGAGGGCAGGGAGGTGGGCTGAAAGGGAGAAAATGGCAAAAGGAGGGGTGAGAGGAAGGTTTGAGGGATGCTCGATGTAGTAGAGGATTGGGGGCAAATGAGAAGAAAGAGGCAATGGATGAAGGGGAATGAAGGGATGGAGACAGATACAGGATTTGCTGAGTACATTTGGAGGGATGGGTGGGGAAAGGAGGAAGCTGGAGTAGAAAACATGTCAACACCATTGATATATTCTTTCCCTGCCCCCTTTCCCTCTAATCCACTCCATTTCCCCCTCCCTATAACTCCTTCCTCCTACACCCCTACTCCTCTACCCACTACCCCTCAAACACCTTTTCTCCCACATTCCCTCGTTCCCTTTCTCACCCTATCCCGTTCGCGTATACTCCTTCCTCCCCTCCCACCATTCTCACATCACTTTACCCCCCCCATCTCCCTCTCCTCCCCTGTCTGTCCCCTTTTCTACTGTTTCTCCCCCTATACATCCTTCCTTTGCCTTCCCCCTTTGTCTCCACCTTCTCCCTCACTCCATTTTCTGACACAGGGTTAGACTGAGCTGCTGTTCTCCTCCCACCCACCCAGAGTGATGTCCGCCGCGGGGAGTAAACGAGCCGCGTCCGATGCGGGTTCCGGACCCCCAGAGAAGAAGACAAACACGGAGGAGAAACCCACCACCACCCTGATCGAGCCCATCCGCCTCGGAGGGATCTCCTCCACTGTACGTGAGCTAGTGTGTGGGACTCTGCAAGCTGCTCAGTAACGTGGCGCGGGGTGAAGAGTTACAGACAGATGGTGTGGGGGGGCATTGTTGTCAGTGGGGATACAGATGGTGACTTGAGGCATTGGAGGACAGGGATCACTGACAGATGGTGAGAGGGAGCTGAATTATCGTCAGTGGGGATACAGTCAGTGATGGGGTGCTGGGGGTGAGGAGACACTGAGGGATGGTGTGAGGGAGCTGGATTAATATCAGTTGGGATACATCAGTGACACTGCGCATTTGGGGAGAGGGGTCACTGACAGATGATGAGAGGGAGCTGAATTATCGTCAGTGGGGATACAGTCAGTGATGGGGTGCTGGGGGTAGTAGGGATATAGTTAGTGACAGTCTTTGAATCAGCACATCCTCCTTTGGTTTTGTGATCTAAGATTGTGCACAATATTCCAAATGTGGTCTGTCCAGCATTGTATAAAGTTTTTTATTTTATATTCCGGTTATATTGAAATTAATGTTAAAACTTTAATTTTTCTCATATTGCATCTGTAAGTCCTTCATGGATCACCTTGTCCCTTACATTCTGCTGGCTCATGTTAACTCCCAACCATTTCCAATAAGTCTCCTGTAGGATATATTACCCAGTGTCTTCCACTGGACCAGACATTCCACATGCACTGGCTCAAGCCTCTCGAGGATCACCATATCCTGTGCCTTCTTCTGGATCTCGTACTCTGCTTGCATCATGCTGGCTCCAGTCCAGATATGGGCATTTCCGTATTCCTAGGTGGGTGGGGGCAGCAGGAGAGCATCTACCGTCTCTGAGGAGGTACCTGCCTTTTGGCTTCCCCACTGCAGGAGGAGATGGACCTGAAGGTCCTCCAGTTCAAGAACAAGAAGCTGGCGGAGCGCCTGGAGCAGCGGCAGGCGATTGAGGACGAACTGAGGGAACGGATCGAGAAGCTGGAGAAACGACAGGCCACTGATGATGCCACGCTGCTCATCGTCAACCGATACTGGAGCCAGGTGGGTTGGGGGGGTGGGTGGGAGAGAGGTACAAAGAGGGTTGAATGTACAGGAGGAGAGGAAGGGAGAACTGAGGGGAGAAGGGTGAGGGGGAGGGTCAGAGAAGTGAGAAGGTCAGGAGGGAAGCCTTGGTCCTTATGGTTGACCAACTGACCTGCTCTCTCTATCCCTCTCGTGCTCTCCTTTCCCTCCACTCTCTCCCTTCCCTGCCCCCTCTCCCTCCCCTAACCCCTAACCCCCCTCCCCCCTTCCTCTCTCCCCACTCTCCCTCCCCTCTTCCCCACTCCCTCCCCCTCTCTCCCCTTTCCCTCCCCTCTTCCCCCTCCTCTCTCCCCTCTCCCTCCCCCTAACCTCCCCTTCCCCTCTCCCCACTCTCCCTCCCCTCTTCACCCTCTCACTTCCCCCTCCCCTTTCCACTCTACCTCCCCCTACTTTACTCCGTCTCTCTCCCTCCTCCCCAGCTGGATGAGAACGTGCAGGTGCTGCTGCACAGGTATGACCCGGAGCCGGACGAGGTGCCAGCACCCAGAGAAGACACAGAGACCACCGAGCCCACCCACAGCACCGAGGGACAAGAGAGCACAGAGCAGGAGACAGGTGGGGCACCTCGGGACAATGGGAGGGAGTGGGGGGCAATGAGAAGAGGGATTGGAGAGGGGAATGGTAGTGATGGGGATATTGGGGGCAACAATAAGGAGGGAGAGGGAAGATGGTGATAAGGGAGTGTATGTCGCGGGGAGGGAGTAAGAGTGAGGGACTGCAGAGATGGGGTGGTTGGGTGAGAGACTGAAAGGGGAAGGAGAGGGATGGCTAGCAAACGGTGTGAGGGATGGGAGCAGAAGAGAGTGGAGTGAAAGAACGGGATATGATGGACAACATTTTACGTTTTTGTGCTCTCTATTTCTCCCCCTCACTGTTGCCGTTTTCATGTGTTTTCTGTATCTTTCTCTCCCTTCCACCCCACTCTGCACCCTCACTCTCTTTACCTCCATCCTCACCTCTCTGTCCCCCACTCTACCCTTCCCCCACCCCTCCCCGTCTCCCCCACCCCTCACTTCCCCTTCTCCCTTGCTCCCTCTCCCCCTTACCCCTCCCCCTGCCTCCTCCCTCTCCCCCTTGCCCCTCCTCCTCTATCCCCTCCCTCTTCTTCACTCCACCCCCCTCACCTCAACCCCTCTTCCCTCACCACCCAGTCACTCCGCCAGACCCGAGCCCCCCTCCTGCAACAGTGAAGGAGCCACTGGAGGAGCCGGCACTCTCGTTCCTGGCCACACTAGCGAGCAGCAGTAGCGAGGAGATCGAACTGCAGCTCCAGGAGCGCATGGATTTCTCCAAGAAGGCCGTGTCGCGCATCGTGGAGGTCTTTGACCGACTGCACCGCCGGGTTGAGGGGCTGTGTCAGAGGCTCAGCAGCCAAGGTGAGTCCTTGTCTCCAGCTGTGTTAAAGATAGATCACTGCCCCATCACCAAGAAACCGCAGTTTACATGCCCCCCCCCCCTTCCTGCTTCTTGTCCACCCCCAGGAACATACTATTCTCACACCCCTCTGTTACCCCTCAAGGATTCTTCCTCCTCATTCCCCTGCCACTGAGATCTTCCTCTTATTGTCCCCCCACCTCTCCAGAACCCTCCTTCCACATAACCCTGTTCCCCGCTATACCCTCACGTGCCAGTCCCCATCCTCCATTCTGAAAAGCCCCACTAGCTCATCCCATTGCTCATTCTCCCCTCCTGGTTACCCCTGTCCCACCCCGCCCATTCACTCTGTCTTGTGGAACTCCCTTTCCACTTCTGACTGACAGACCTTCACTGGAGAGGAGTGGCCCTCCCACCCCCATATTCTGGTTCTGCCAAGCCGGGGTTGTCAATTCAGGGCCCAGCCATCTCTGTGTCTGCTGAACCTGTCCCACTTCCCACCCCTCATCCCCAAAGTCACTCCCAGCATTTGCTCTTATTGTGGTCACCAGAGTAACAGTGGGTCTCCTTTCTCTCCCTGCTTCGTGCTCTCATCCCCCTCTCTGTCACCCACTCCTCCTTTGCCCTGTCCTCCCCTCTCCTACCTCCTGCCCTTCCCCATTCCACTCTATCATGCCCTCCTTCTCTGCTTCCTGCTCCATCCTTCTCCCTCCACCTCTCTCTTACCTCTACCTCCCCCTCAACCCCTCACCCTTCCCAACTTTCTCTCAACCGCTCCCTCCTTGCCCCCTCCTCATTCCCCCACCCCCCATTTACCCCACCTGCCCCTCCCTCCTAACCTCCCCTCCTACCTTTTCCCTTCCTCTCCCCCCCCCCCCATCTTTCTTCCTGACCCCCGTAGGAGCAGCAGAACTGGAGGACAGTGCCCGATGCCTGAACCAAGAGGTGATGGGGGAGAACCGGCGTCTACACGACCTCGCAACCCAGCTGCAGGGCAAGCATCACAAGATGTCCATGGAGGTAATAGACTAGGCAGGGCACGTTTCCCTGCACACCTCCCATTCATACCCTTATACGCTTTCTCCCTCCCACGAACTCTGTCCACATCCCCAACCACTGCTATCCCCTCCCCTGCACTCCCTTCCAGCCACCCATCAACACCTCCAACCAGCGACTCCTCCTCATTCCCCTACAAATCCACCTCACTCCACCTCCCACCACTATCCTTGAACCTCCCACACATCTGTCTTTCTTTCCCCAACTTCACCACACCCTCCCTTCTCTAATCACTCCTTCACATCCACACCACTGTTCACCCTCGATCCTTCACCAACAGCTTCCTCCACCCACTCTGACTCGACCCCTCCCTCCCGCTGACGTAACTTCCCTCCCTTCGTCACACCTCCACATCCTCACCTATCACTGACTCCCCCCACCCCTTCCAGCCCGTCCCTCACCCTCAACCTAACTGGTAGAGTGGTGTCTTGTAATAAGGTCATTAGGTTGTTGTCAGATCTCCCAGCTGCCTGTCGCTTCAGCAGTCTAGTAGACACTGTGCATCACACGTACAAGAGTTGTGCAAGGTAGTAGCCCCCTCACAATTGCAAATAGATCCCTCTAAGTTACCATACAAGTTGTCACATGGTGGGTTGGCCTTTGTCTGTTGAGGGACCGAGTTCAAGAGGTGCAGCTCTATAAAACTCCAGTTAGAACACACTTGGGATATTGTGAGCAAACACGAGGACTTACTGACGAAGGGTCTCGGCCTGAAACGTCGACAGTGCTTCTTTCTATTGATGCTGCCTGGCCTGCTGTGTTCCACCAGCATTTTGTGTGTGTTGTTGGGATATTGTGTTCAGTTTTGGTCACCTCATTACAGGTAGTCCCCGAGTTATGAACGTCCGACTTACGGACAACTCGTACTTAGGAACCGAGGAAGGAGAACGCTGTCCGCCATTTTAAGTCGTTGCCGTTGACACTGTGTTGACTGTTGAACTTTGTATTTGGCTTAAATTTTTCTTAGTAAGATTCACCCTGACCCTGCCCCACCGCCACCCCCCCCCCCCCCCCCCCGGTTCGGTCGGCTGGTGGTGCAGTGAGATCAGCGCCGAGCTGGAGAACGGAAGTTTCCAAGTTAGATCCAGTGACAGACCACTCCCGTGCCGGGTTGATGTCAATCCAGTGACTCCTGTACCATCCGTGCCAGGTTGATGTCGAGCATGCAACTTGACCTCGTAAAAAAAATACTACCACCTCCAGTTTAAATTCCCATGTGGAATATTGTGGAGGATCAAATACCCAAACCCAGCACACCCCACTTATCCCATTTAGCCTGTCTCAGTGTGGCGGTCCTTAGAACCCAGCGGATCTCGGGAGCCGGCGGAGCTTGGGACCCACTGCCCACAGTGTTTCTGCTCCATTGACGGGAAGTGATTGCAATTGAAAATAAGGTGGAAATAATAAAGCGTTTGGAAAGAGGTGAAATGCCATTGGTCATTGGAAAAGCGTTAGGCTACAGTCGGTCAACGATTGGAACAATTTTAAAGGATAACGGATAAAGTGAGAATAATGGAGCATGTGAAAGGTCCTGCCCCGATGAAAGCTACAATTATTACTAAACAACGCAGTGGTTTAATTATTGGAATACATATGTTTCTTAAGTGTTTTATATGCATAGAAAGGTAAAATATGTACTATATACTAAGACAAACGTTTGATTAACTGATGCTAAGTAATACCAGATGTACTTGTTCCGACTTACATACAAATCCGACTTAAAGACGGACTCAGGAATGGAACTCGTACGTAACCCGGGGACTGACTGTATAGGAGGGATGTAGAAGCTTTAGAGAGAGTGTAGAAGAGATCTACCAAGAGGCCGCCTGGATTAGTAAGCTTGTTTTATAAGACTATAAGATATAGGAGCAGAATTATGATCCAATTTTCCTCTCAGCCCCAATCTCCTGTCTTCTCCCGTATCTCCTCTGCCCTGACCACTCAATAATCTAGCGACCTCTGCCTTAAATATCCATAAAAATGGCCTCCACAGCTGCCTGTGGCAAAGAATTCCACAGATTCACCACTTTCTGGCTAAAGAAATTTCTCCTCATCTTCATCTTAAAAGAATGCCTTTCCATTCTGAGGTTGGATCCTCTGATCTTAGACTTTCCCACCATAGGAAACATCCTCTCTACATCCACTCTATCAAGGCCTTTCACCATTTGAAAGGTTTCAATTAGGTCACCCTTGATTCTTCTGAATTCCAGTGAATACAGGCCCAAAGCCTTCACGAGCTATTCAATCCTGGAATCATTTTCATGAACCTCCTTTGAACCCTCTCGAGTTTCAGTACGTCCTTTCTAAGATCGGGGGCCCAAAACTGCTCACAATACTCCAAGTGAGGCCTCACCAGTGCTTTATAAAGTCAACATTACATCCTTGCTTTTATAATCTAATACTCTTGAATGCTAACATTGCATTTGCTTTCCTCACCACGGACTCAAACTGCAAATCAACCTTTAGGGACTCCTTAGTCCCTTTGTGCCTCAGTATTTTGTATTTTCTGTCCATTTAGAAAATAGTCGACCTTTTCATTTCTTCTACCAAAGTGCATGACCATATGCTTCTTGACACTGTATACCGTCTGCCATTTCTTTGCCCAGTCTAAGTCCTTCTATAGCCTCTCTACTTCCTCGAAACTACCTGCTCCTCCACCTATCTTCATATCACCTGCAAACTTTGCAACAAAGCCATCAATTTTATTATCCGAATCATTGACATATTATGTAAAACAAATCGGTCCCAACACAGACCCCTGTGGAACACTAATAGCCACTGGCAGCCAACCAGAAAGGGCTCCTTTTATTTCCACTTTATCAATGCTAGAATCTTTCCTGTAATACCATGGGTTTGTAGCTGGTTAAGTAGCTTTGTGTGTGGGATCTTGTCAAAGGCCTGAAAATCCAAGTACACAACATCAACTGATACTCTTTTGTCTATCCTGTTTTATGAGGAAAGGTTGAGTGAGCTTGGGCTTTTCCTTTTGGAACAATGGAGGATGAGAGGTGACTTGATGGAGGCATTAAGTTGAAAAGAGGCATCAGTAGAATGGGTGCCACCTTTTTCCTAGCATGGCAATTGTCAATATTAAGGGGCATAATTGGAGGGAAGTATAGGGGGGATTTTGCAGGTAAGTGTTTTACAGAGTGGTGGGTGTAGAATGCACTGGCGGTAGAATTAGGGTATTGAAGGGACTTCGATAGGACTATGGGCTATGTAGGAGAAATGGATTAGATTCGCCTTAGAGAAGCACAACATTGCGGGCCAAATGCCCTTTACTGTGCTGTACTGTTCTATATTCCCCGTTCCGTGTGTGGTGATGGACGGTGCGTGGGTAAAGGCATTAGGAAGATGGACAGTCGGTGTGCAACAGGGAGCTGTTGCTGAGGGCAGCATAAACCAGCCATGATTACGTGGAAAAGTGGGACAGGACAAGGGAGAGGCCGAGGGGATCTGTCCCTGCTACCATTTTCTTGTGCTGAGATTTTGCACGAGGTTTGTCTAGGAGGCGCTCCAGACCTGGTGGTGTCCACCATTCCAGAGCAATGTTCCCTCTAATTTATAATGACCAGTGTGTGCAAAGATCTTGTGCTGTGCAATTTTTTGCCCAGTGATAACAACCTGTGCACTTGAATTTATATATAGAAGTATTCATTTTAACTGCTAGCAAAACGCTGTCAATAAGGACTTTGGTTTCCTCTGGATTTGATTGTTTTCACTGTCATGAAGGATTTTCTTGCCAGAGCTTTTGCACACCATCCATAAGTGATTTGCTTGCTAAATTATGCTTTAAAAAGTCAAGTTTCCAAATATCATTCCACTTCTTACTACATGCCAATTCTCCAGCAACTTTTGCATCGCAACAACACACAGGTAACACCAGTTTCTGTATTGTATGTAAATATTACTCGTAGCTGCACTTTCCTGACCTCGTGGGCTTTTGGTGTAGCAGCTTCTACTGCTTCATTGAGCCATTCCGTTTTAAATGAACTAGCAGTTCTTGTCCACTTCACGCCCTTTGCTTCCTTGAAATTTGACATAGTGAATCAATAATTTCTTCAATAAAAACAGTATAAATAAGCCAGTTCTAAAATTTGCAGACAAATCATCGCAAACTCCACATTGTCAACACCGTCCATATCAGAAACGGGTAAAGGAAATGTGATTGTGTATGATAGGGAAATATACTTAACATGCCAACAAGGTAGAAAGTGACAACCTTTTGTGTGCAATTTCGATTCTTTTGTGCGCTAGTAACAAGTTGTGTGCACCATCACCTTAGAGGGAACATTGTCCTGGAGCATTGAACTGTCTCTTCCTGGTTCTGGTGTACTAATCTGATATTTCTCTCACCACTCCACGTCTTTCCAATTCCTTCAACCCCCACCCCATCCCTTTCCATCTTTCACCCTCTCTCCCCTACCTCCTTCTGCTATTCCCCCCCCCCCCCCTTCCCCTCATTCTCTCTTTCTTCTCTAAACCCCACCAACAGTACAATGAGCTGCAGGACAAGGTTCAGTCGGCCGAGACCAAGGTGTCGGAGATGGAGACAACCATTGAGGACCTGCAGTGGGACATCGAAAAGCTTCGCAAACGCGAGCAGAAGCTCAACAAGCATCTTGCTGAGGCGCTGGAGCAGGTGAGCAGCTTCTGCATGGCCAGGCGGGTGAGGAGATCCTCCTCCTGGCGCATTCCCCCCGCCTATTCACCACTCCTTCCCTGTGCCTACAGCTAGTGGATCCAAGTTGGGAAGTCTGCAAGTCCAAAGTAGACAGGATCAGAGTAAGGCCATTCGGCTCATTGACTCTGCTCTCCATTTTGATCACAGCTGATTTATTTACCCTCTCAACCCCATTCTCTGACTTCTCCCTGTTATCCTTGACACCCTTACTAGTCAGGAACCTATTATCCTCCCCTTTAGGTATACCCAATGACTTGGCCTCCACAGCCAGCTGAGGCAATGAATTCCTCACATTCACTACCCTCTGGCTAAAGAAATTCCTCATCTCTGTTCTAAAGGGACATCTTTGTGTTAACTGCAGAATAATCATTGCTCTTTTTCCCCCTCCTTTCCTCTTGCCCCTTACTCCCCCCTTGCTCACCCCTCTCCCTCCCTTTCACCCACTCTGTTACCTCCTCTCCCTCCCTATTTACACTCTGCCCATCTCTTTACCACCTTTCCCCTTTTTACCTCTCCTATTTTGCCCCCTCTCCCTTCCGTTCCCCATCACACCTCTCCCCTTTCATACCCTTTCCCTTTTTACACTCCCTTTTCCCACTCCCTTTTCCCTTCCCTCCCTTCTCTTACTCTTCTTCCCTTTCCTTCCCTTCTTACACCCTGTCCCTCCTTCCCCACCCTGACCCCTCTTTTCCTCTCTCAACCCCCTTTCCCCATTTCCTCCCTCCCTCCCCACAGCTGAACACAGGATACCACGTGTCAGGCGGATCCGGCGGATTCCAGGGTGGACACATCACACTTCACATACAGAAGGTAAACTTCCCATTCCATCCCCATTCTGGGTGAGGCCTATCTCCTCTGACCCCCCCGGTAGGGTATCCCAGTGTTGGTCTGACCCCATTTTGTTCCCCCGGGGCCATGTGTTCGCTGACTCCAATTTATTGATCCTTCTGTTGAGATGCGGGGAGAAAGGAGGGTTGTCTGGTGCGTTGGGTGATATCCCTTTAAGGTGGGGATGGGGATGGCTTTTGGGAAGGCTAGTGCCTTCAGTTAGAGCAGAACTAGAATTTAAGTTCAGAAGAATATAAAAGCAGGGATTTGATGCTGAGGTTTTATAAGGCATCGGAGAAACATGAGCAGTTTCAGCTTCATATCTAAGAAAGGATGTACTGACATTGGAAAAGGTCTAGAGGAGGTTTGTGACAATGATTCCATGAAATAAAGGGTTAACATATGATGAGCATTAGGTGGTTCAAGTCCTGGAGTTCAGAAGAATGGGATCTCATTGAAACCTACTTGAATATTGAAATGCCCAGATACAGCAGATGTGGAGAAGATCTAGGACCAGAGGGCACAGCCTCAGAATAGGAGATCCCTATAGATCAGGGATGAGGAGGAATTTCTTTAGTCAGAGGGTGATAAATCCATGGAATTCATTGCCTCAGAAGGTTGTGCAGTCCAAGCTATTGGGTATATTTAAAGTGGGGGTTATTAAGTTCTTGATTAATAATGGCATCAAAGGTTATGAGGAGAAGATGGAAGAATGGGGTTGTGAGGGAAAATTAAACTCATGATTTGATGGTGGAGCAGAGATGTTGCTCCTATATCTTATGGTCTTATAGGTGAACGCTGTGACTGGGGCTGGATCCCTGGAGAGTCCAGGGATATAATGGGACAAACATGCCTTCTGCCCCATCTGTTTCTCTCCTGTTTTATACTTTACAAGCACATGTGAACAGTTCCGGTCATTCAGCTATAGGAGCTAGGATTAATCTGGAGAAGGTGCTGAAAAGATTTACAAGGTCTGGTGGACTTGAGGGACTGGACAGAATGGGATTGTTTTTCCTGGAGCAAAGGAAGCTGTGGGGGGTGACATTAGCAAAGGGCTTTCTTTTCACTTGGAGCAAAGGAAGATGAGAGGCCACTTGATCAAGGTGTGTAGAGGCACAGATGATAGGAGCATACAAGGCACAGATAGAGACATTTTCTCAGGGTGGCGGTGGCCAATACCAGAGGATGTCTGTTCAGAGTGAGGGAGGAATGTTTGGGGGGGATATCAGAAGTAGGATTTTTACACAGAGTGGTGGGTGCATGGAATACGCTGCTGGCAGTGGTGGTAGCAACAGATACATTCAAGACATTTAAGAAACTCTTAGGCGAATGGATGAAAGATAAATGGAGGGTTATGGCTATATAGGAGGAAAGGGTGAGATTGATCGTGGCGTAGGTTAAAAGATTAACACAACATAATGGACTGAAGGACCACTACTGTGCTGTATGATGTTCTATGTTCTAAGGTAGATGTTCATAGTATTTTCCCTCTAAGCGGGGAAGTCCAGAAGCTAGGGAATCTGGAAAGTTTGAGATGAGAGGGGGGAGATTTAATGGGGACCTGAAGGGCATTTCCCACACAGAGGGCTCTTAGATAGGCACGAGGATGAAAGAAAACTGGAGGGTTATGTGGGAGGGAAGGGTTAGATGGATCTTGGAGTAGGTTAAACGACCATCACAACATCGTGGGGCAAAGGGCCTGCACTGTGCTGTAATGTTCTGTGTTCTATCAATTAGAACAAACACGAAGTCCACTGTGGTGCCAAGTGGTCATGGTGTTCCTATATTGAGGCGGTGATTAGGGTCGGGCCATTCGGTTCAAGAACTGAACGGTTGAAGGGATGTAGCTGTTCTTGAACATGATGGTGTGGGACTTCAGGCTTCTGTACCTCCTGCCCAATGGAAGCTACAAGATGGTGGGGATCTTTGGTGGATGTTGCTGCTTTGAGGCAGCATCTCCTGTAGATACTGCCAAAGGTGGGGGAGGGATGTGCCCATGATGTATTGAGCTGAGTCCACTGCTCTGCATTTTCTTACATTCTTGCACACTTGAACATTAAGTATAGGCAGGCTGGTGTACAGAATGGTGGAGGGAGGGGGTCTCTTCACCTCACTCTTTGCCCTACCAATTGGGGTGACCTCTGCTGCTTCTTCCCACCCGACCCTCGCAGTTCGAGATGCTGAATGCAGAATTGGAGGAGAACAAGGAACTGGCGAACAGCCGGATGGCGGAGCTGGAAAAACTGGAGCAGGAGTTACAAGAAGCCGTGCGGGAGAATGAGAAGCTGAAGGTAGGAAAGGAGTGTGTGGGGAGTTTGTGGAGTTGGGGAATGAGAGGTATCCCAGAGGGGAAAAAGTCACAGTGTCTGAGTAACTCTCGCCGTGCATGTATGACAAGACCCAGTGATCCAGCAAAGGACTGGAAAGAGGGCAAATAATAAATGATCGAATGACAATAATTGCCTCACTTAAAGTGGAGTTTATTGTCTTGTGCTCAAGTATGTGTGCAATGCAAACGCTTACTTGCATCAGAATTAGGCCGTTTAGCCCATCGAATCTACTCTGCCATTCCATCATGGCAGATTTGTTAGCCATCTCAACCCCACCAGAGGATAAGTTAGGTAACTACAGGCAAGTGGATTTCACTTCAGTGGCGAGGTTATTGGTAAAAGCATTCTTAGGACCGGAGTAGTCTGCAAAGTTAATTCTACTATCTGATTAAGTTCCACCATTGCATCCTGGCTGATTTATTAACCGCTCAACCCCATTCCTCTATCGTCTCCCTGCAACATTTGACGTCCTATTAACCTCCGCTTTAAATATACCCAACAACTTGGCTTCCACAGATTCAGCACACTCTAGCTAAAGAAAATCCTCTTCATCTTTGTTCTGAAGGAATGTCTTCGTATTCTGAGTCTGTTCACTCTGGCACTAGACTCTTCGAGTATTGGAAACATCGTCTCCACGGCCACTGTAATATTTAGAAGGTTTCAGTGAGATTCCCCCCACCCCACCAATCCCGCCATTCTTCTAATGGCCCAGAGTCATCTAATGCTTCTCACACCTTAACCCTTTCATTCCAGAGATTGTGATCTGGACCCTCTCCGATTCCAGCACATCCCTCCTGAGATATGAAGCCCAAAACTGCTAATGGTATTCCAAACGTAGTCTGACCAATGCTTATAAAACCTCAGCATTACATCCTTGCTTTTTTTTTAATTTCCAGACTTCTTGAAATCAATGCTAACTTTGCATTTTCTTTCCTTGCCACTGACTCAGCCAGTACTAATGACAAGGAAAACATGGACTGCACATAAATTATTTGCAGTCTTTACAAGAAAGAGTCCATAATTCTTAAATGTGGCACAGAGGTCTCTTAAATTAGAAGCAGAGGATGCACAAAAGACTCAGCTGTCCTGCAGTGTCTGGGGAAGAGAGAGACCCTGTCTCAGAGCTGTGAGAGAGAGAGTTAGTTAGTCTTGTGTTTTAAAGAGGCTGGACAACTCATCTGCACAAGGTCACGTGCAATAAGAAATTTGCAGCAGCATTCACAAGAAAAGCAGAAATTATGCACAGCTTTTATGTGAAAGGACACTTCAGAATTTAAAAATCCGTTGAGTAGTAAAGTGGTCACTGCTACACTGACGTGGTGATTAAGGTTCTGGCGGTTGGTTCAGGAACTGAACGGTTGAAGGGAAGTAGCTGTTCCTGAACCCAGTTGAGTGGAGGGAAGCTCAAAGCACATGTGAAAGCAGATTAATGGAGGGGGTTTTTGTACACACAGTGGGTGGTTGGAATGTGCTGCCAGGGTTGGTGGCGGAGGCAGATACGATAGAGACTTTCAAGAGGCTGTTTAGACGGGAACACAAACAGGCAGAGAAACAAGGTGGGGGGTGGATCACGCACAGGCAGCCGGTGGTCAGTTTACAGGCAGATGGTGGTACAGGCAGTGACCCCGTTACAGAGGAGTATTTCCCCTATAACCCCTGTTATACAGTGAGTTTCTCCCCCATTATCCCTGTTGCAGAGTGAGTCTCTTCCCCCATGACCCCATTACAGAGTCTCTCCCCTCATTGCCCCATTACAGAGTCTCTCCCCCATGACCCCATTACAGAGTCTCCCCTCATTACCCCATTACAGTCTCTCCCCTCATTACCCCATTACAGAGTCTCTCCCCCATGACCCCATTACAGAGTCTCTCCCCTCATTACCCCATTACAGTCTCTCCCCTCATTAGCCCATTACAGTCTCTCCCCTCATTACCCCATTACAGTCTCTCCCCTCATTAGCCCATTACAGTCTCTCCCCTCATTAGCCCATTACAGTCTCTCCCCCATTACCGAGTCTCCCCTCATCAGGGACCTCCAGCCCACCTCCAACAGGGACGCCTGTGCCACAACATTCAGGGAGTGCAAGTGCATGCAGCTGTTCTACTGTAGAAAGCGAGGTGTTTTGCCACTTGTGTGGGGCGGGTGACCCTCTGGGCTTCTGCGCCCAGGTGATTTTGCCTCTTCCCTCACACACAGATTGATCTGCGGAATATCCCCGAGGAGGTGGTGAAGGAGACGGCGGAATACAAGTGCCTGCAGTCACAGTTCTCACTGCTCTACAATGAGAGCCTGCAGGTGAAGACGCAACTGGATGAGGCTCGAGCCCTGCTACTCACCACCAAGAATGCACACCTTCGCCAGATCGAGCACATGGAGGTCAGGGCGGTGTTGAGGAGGGGGCATTATACTGGCAGCAAGGAGGAGGGTGTCAGTGAGTGGGAAGGGTGCTATGCTTGGGTACAGATAGTGTGGAGGGGGTGTCACAGAGGGAGGCAGGGAGATGAAGCAGTGAGGGGGAAGCTCAGGAGTAGGGACATTACATTGCAGTTGTTGGTGAGGCTGCACTTGGGAGTATTGAATATGATTTTGATCACCATACTATGGGAAAGACAGCATCAAGCTGGAGAAGGTGCAGATGAGATTTTACAAGGATGCTGCCTCACAGAAACGTTTAAAGCTAACAGTCTTCCCCCAAGGGTAAAGGAGTTTCGCCTGAGAGGAAGTGGTTGAGACAGGTACGATAGTATAGTTTAAAAAGCATGGCGGGACAGGCCTAATGCAAGGAATTGGGACTAGCAGAGTGGGGTACTATTGTGTGCAGTTCTAGTCAACCAACTCTCACTCTCCCCCTCTTCCTCATTCTCCTCCTCAACACTCCCACACCCCTTTTCATCCCCATCCTCCCCCCTCCTCCCATCTCTCCCCTTCTCCTCCCTCTCCCCCTCTATCTGTCTGCTACCCTCCGATTCTCCTGCCTTCCCTCACGTCCAACCCTCTCCTTTGCCCTCCCCCGTTCCTACCTCCCCTTCTCTCACCTCCACCCAACCCCCCTCCCCCCCATACACCTCTCTCTCTTGGCTCGCCACCCCAGAGTGACGAGCTGAACTTGCAGAAGAAGCTGCGGACGGAGGTGATCCAGCTGGAGGATACACTGGCCCAGGTGCGCAAGGAGTACGAGATGCTGCGCATTGAGTTTGAGCAAAACCTGGCAGCCAACGAGCAGGCAGGTACGGGCTGGGGCTGGTTGTACCGTGCTCTGTACCGCAGCCGGGATGGTCCATGTCCCGGGAGTGTGTGACATGATCCTGTGCATAGAGCTTCACTCTGTGTCTGATCCCGAGAATGTGATGAGGTGCAGAGTGAAATTCACTCAGGATGGTACAAAGGGAGATTCAGTCTGTGTCTGACCCCAGGAGTGTAGAGTCATAGAAAAGTATAGCACAGAAACAGGCCATTTGACCCAGCTGGTCCGTACTGAAGCATTTAAACTGCCTACTCCCATTGACCTGCACTGGGACCATGGCCATCCATACCCCTACCATCCAAACTTCTCTGAAATGTTGAAATCAAGCTCGCATGCACCACTTGAACTGGCAGCTCATTCCACACTCTCGTGACCATCCGAATGAAGAGGTTTTCCCTCATCTTCCCCTTAAACTTTTCACCTTTCATCCTTAACCTATGACCTCTGGTTATAATCCCAACAAACCTCAGTGGAAAAATTGACCCTATCTATACCCCTCATAATTTTGTATACCTCTATCATATCTCCTCTCAATCTTCTACATTCCAAGGAATAAAGTCTTAACCTATGTAATATTTCATTAGAACTTCGGTCCTCCAGACCTGGCAACATCCTTTTAAATTTTCTCTACTCTTTAAACCTTATTTACATCTTTCCTGTAGGCAGGTGGCAGGATACTTCAGAGGAAAATTTAGTCTGTGTCTGACCCCAGGAGTATGTGACAGGATGGTGCAGATGGAGCTTAACTCTGTGTCTGACCCCAGGTTTGTGTGATCGGAGCCTCACCGTGTCCGACCCTATAAAGTATGACGAGACGGTGTGGAGAGAGTGTCGCTGTGTGTCTGACCCCAGGAGAGTCTGTCAGGATGACACGATGAGAACCTCACTCTGGAGAATGTGGCGGGACAGTGTGGAGGGAGCCTAACCCTTTGTCTAATCCTCCACCCGATCCCCAGGTCCCATTAACCGCGAGATGCGACACCTCATCAACAGTCTGCAGAACCACAACCATCAGCTGAAGGGGGACGTGCAGCGTTACAAGAGGAAATTACGGGAGGCACAGACCGAGATTAACAAGGTTCGTGGCAGTGAGGAAGCCAATTCCTTCTCTGTTCCCTGTTCCCTCATCTCTTCCTGGGCAGCAGACACACCTACCTTGCACTGCACTGCACCTTCAGTGTCTGCAAAGACTGGGTGAGAAAATTTTATCAACACACCACACAGGAACAAGCCTTCAGTCCAACCCGTCTCTGCTGATCCAGATTCCCATTTCTTGTGGTCCCGCTAATCCTTTCCTGTCCAAGTATGTTCTAAATGTTTTTAACGTATCTGCCTCAACCACTTCCCCTGGCATTTCATTTCACGTATGGACCACCCCTCTTGGTGAAAAAGTTGTCCCTAAGATCCCCGTTCAATCTTAAAACCTTAATATCTCTCCCCGCTCACCTTAAACCTGTGCCCTCTAGTTCTTGATTTCCCAGTGCTGTGGAAAAAGACCATGCACATTCTACACACCAAGGAATAAAATCCCAGCCTGTCCAACCTTTTCCTATAACTGAGATCAGGCAACATACGACATAGGAGCAGAATTAGTCCATTCGACTCATTGAATCTGCTCCAACATTCAATCATGGCTGATTAATTTCTCTCAATCCCATGCTCCTGCCTTCTCCCATAAACTTTGATGCTCTTACTAATCAATAACCTATCAACCTTCACTTTAAATATACCCAATGACTTGGCCATCTGTAACGATGAATTCCACAGATTCACTGCCCTCTGGCTAAAGAAGTTCTTCCTCATCTCTGGTCCTAGACTCTCCCAGACCTTGTAATATCCTCAGAGATCTCTTTTGCACTCTTTGCAGCTCAGTGACATCTTTCCCATTGTACAGCAACCAAAAATGAACACAAAACTCCCAAGTGTGACCTCACCAGCATCTTGTACAACTGCTACATAATGTCTCGACTCCTGTATTCAGTGCCCAGACTGATAAAGGCCAGCTTCCTTCATCATCATCCTAGCTGTGACATCGCTTTCACCAAACTATACACTTGCACTCCTTGGTGTCTCTGTTCAACTCTTCTCAGGACCCTACTGTTCACTGTCATCCTACCTAAATCTATGACCTACTGTATAGTTCTAATGTCATCTAACTTGAGACCATAAGACATAGGAGCAGAATTGGGCCATTCAGCCCATCAAGTCTGCTCCACCATTCTATCATGGCCTATTTACTACCCCTCTCATCCTCATGCTCTTGCCTTCACCTGTAACCTCTGACACTCTTACAACCCACATACTCCCTTACAATAACTGCTATAAATGTATCCAATGAGTGTAAAACACCTGCAGGAGTTCACCCCTTGTCATTTTATATCCCTCAAGAAGATCTCCCCTGATTCTCCTATGCTCCAGGGAATGAAGTCTTAAACTAGTCAGTCTTTCCCTATATCTCAGGTCCAAGTCCCAGCAACATCTTTGTAAATTTTCTGTGCACTAGTTCAAGCTCATTAATCTTTCCTGTAGGTAGGTGGCTAAATCTGCATACAGTGCTCCAAATTCAGTCTCACCGATGTCTTATACAACTTCAGCATCATTTCATTTCATAGCATGTTGCATCAGACAGTCAGCCATTCTTGTCTGGTGCATGGTGTCAGGATTGGTCTCCTTTCGGATTAACCAGGTCAAGAAATGAACATTCCTGACTCAACCCTTGTTTTTTATGAGGCCGATCGCTAGCTCGACGCTCAACCCGGCACGGATGGAAAGCATGCCCGGGGGTGGCGACTGGGTTTGAACTTGGGAGCCTTCGCTTCCAAAGTCCGGCGCTGATGCCACTGCGGCCACCAGCCGCAACTTCAACATAACATCCTACTTCTGATGAAAGCAAGCGTGCCAAATGCCTTCTTCATCACCCTGTCTACCTGTGACTCCACTTTCAGGGAACCATATACAGGTGTTCCCCCCTGTCACCCTTTACAAAGGTAGAGTGTTCCTATGAAACCTTTCTTAAGCCGAAATGGCGTAAAGCGAAGAACCATTAATTTATATGGGAAAAGTTTTTGTAAAACCAAGAATCCTCTTTGTAATGCAAAAATGGTTACTAATGTAGGTCTTTTGTAAAAGCGAACATTCGTAAAGTGGAAGACACCTGTACCCATACCTTAAGGGCTCTCTCTATTCTGCAACAGTCCCCTGTCATCCATTGTACATCCTGGCCCAGTCTTCAGTTGTCATTCCTCACCCTTGCTGAACAAGGTTCCCCCCTACCCCCGCCCGCACCAGTCCTCAAAGAACCCTCGAGGTCGAGGTCCTTATTCCCTCAAGGTTCAGGTGTCAGGTCTCTCAAGGATCCCTGACCCTTCGAGAGTCCATTGGACTCGCTGGACCTTTGGTGATCCGGGTTGAGGCCCCTAGGTCCCTTGAGGGTATATCATCCCTCGGAGGTCCCCATGCTTCCAGAATCCAGACTGCTGTCAGTTTGATCGGATCTGACCACCTTGCACGCTATCCTCGGTCTTAACACTTTGCTTCCTTCCCTCCACTTCTCCCTTCCTCAGGCTCGCATGCAGTGCTACCCTCCGTCAGTCGGGAGCTCGACGCCCGCACCTCCCTCCTCCTCCTCCTCCTCTACAGTTTCCTCCTCCTCAACCTCATCTGGACCCTCTGCCGGTCCCCCTCCTGGCATGGAGGACGTGAAGGAAGAGGAGGGAGCAGCAGAGGCGAGGAAGGAGACCCGGGAGCCCCAGCCAACACCATCTGCTCCACCAGTGGTTAAGGAGGAGAAGGAGAAGGAGGTGCCAGCAGTGGCCGAGGTAAAAGAGGAGGAGGCTCCCCCACCGAAACGGGAACCAGAACGCCCTCCTCGGACCAGGGAGAAGGAGCCAGAGAGGGAGCGGGAGAGGGAACGGGACCGCGAGCGGGACAGAGACCGAGAACGAGACAGAGATCGGGACCGCGACAGAGATCGGGACCGTGACAGGGATCGGGACAGAGACCGCGACAAAGACAAGGACAAGTCCAAGGGCGACGACGCCAAGAAGAAGGATTCTGACGTCCTGAAGCAGCTGAAAGTGGAGCTCAAGTGAGGCCTGCGATGGGCTACCGCACCCCATCTTGTAACCGGCCACCGCTCCCTGCTCCCCACCACAGTCTCATAAAGGGCCGCTGACCTGTCTCATGTGGACCACCGCTCCCTGCTCCCTTTCTCTCAAGGGGCTCACAATCCCAGTCTTGTAATGGGCCACTCGCCCATGAGCATTGTTCCTGCTCCTTGTCTTATAACAAGCCCCCAAACCCCACACTTGTTTTGTAATGAGCTGCCATTCACTGTGTTGAAACAGGCACCTGATTCCAGTCTTGAAATGGTCCACCGATCCCCACCTCATAATGGGGCATCGCTCTCTGTCTCGTAATGTGCCATTGCTCACCTCCTGTCTTTAAATAGCATTTGATGCTCACCCCTGCTTTGTAATGGGCCATCACTCCCCCATCACATAATGGCCTCCAATTCCCACCCCTCCAGTCTACTGGGACCCTGACACCCCCCCCATATCATAATGGGTACCTGATCCCCATCCCCATCCCTGTTTTGTAGCTGGTACTGAATCCCTGTATCCATCTTGTAAGGAGGAGATGGTTCCTGTCTCATAAGAAGCTGTCACTCCCTTTTCCCTGTCCCGTAATGGGTCCCCGATCCGCACCTCTGTCCTGTAATAGCCACCCGCCTTTTCCATCCCCATCTTATAACGATCCCCTGATTCGTACCTTATAATGCTGTTGCTCCCCTCTCCACCCTACATAAGAAATAGAACAGGAGTCGGCCATTTAGCTTGTTGAGCCTGCTCCGGCATTCAATAAGATCATGGCTGATCTGGCCATGGACTCAGCGCCACGTACCTGCCTTTTCCCCATAACCCTTAATTCCCCTACTATACCCTATCCCACTCCCAGCCCTGATTTCCATCTCACAACAGGCTATTCCTCCCCCCGATCCCCGACTCGTCGTGGGGTGCCAATAGTACTCTGCCCTCCCGTGCCATGCGTTGACGTCCTTCCCTCTCCCCACTCCCCAGGAAAGCCCAGGAGAGCCAGAAGGAGATGAAGCTGCTGCTGGACATGTACAAGTCGGCCCCCAAGGAGCAGAGGGACAAGGTGCAGCTGATGGCGGCGGAGAGGAGGGCCAAGGCCGAGGTAAGGGGTGGCAACGCTCAGGGGAATGGGGTTTGTGAATAATCCCTCCCCACCCCCAAACATTCCCCTGCCTCTTATCCCCAATGTCTCACCCCTCTCATCCCCATCTTTCCGATTCAGATTTATTTATTCATTATGTTCATCGAACCATACAGTGAATACAGTGCAGTACAATTTACGGATGTGCTGGGGGCAGCCTGCAATTGACACGACACACCACCATAACGTGTCCACCATGTTCAGGAGAAGAACAGTAAAACAAGCTCCTTTCCTCAGTCCCTTGCACCCACCATCAACTCACAGACAGACCTCTAACCCCAGGAGAGGACATGCCTCTAATTGACTCACTGGCACTGGACGGCAACTTCCCTGGTGGGCTTATACACTCAGTCTTTGATGTACAGACTTCCAGTCACTCTTTTACTCCCCTCTCTTCTACCTCTCCACATACCTCCCCTCCCTGCCACCCCCCCCCCCCCCCGGCCTATCTGTCCAGGTAGAGGAGATGAAGGTGAAGGTGAAGGACATGGAGGAGAAGGAACGCAAGGAGAGTAAGAAGCTGGCGGATGAGGACGCCCTCAAGAAGATCAAGTTTGCCGAGGAGCAGATTGAGCACCTGCAGAAGAAGCTGGCAGCAACAAAACAGGTGAAGGTCGGGGGGGGGCGGGGGTTGTGAGTGGACAGTTACTGACGCCACCGGGGGTGGGTGGGGGTAACTGGTCCGAGAGAGACCTGCACTGAGCTTTTGTGGGTGAGAGGGATGCCTGCACTGTGTGTGAGAGAGGGAAATATCTGCACCATATATGACAGAGCACCTACATCTGACTCTTCCCCCCTCTCCCCGGGACAGGAGGAGGAGGCACTTCTCTCGGAGATGGATGTTACAGGCCAGGCTTTCGAGGACATGCAGGAGCAGAATATCCGGCTGATGCAGCAGCTCCGGGAGAAGGACGACGCCAACTTCAAGCTCATGTCTGAGAGGATCAAGTCCAACCAGATCCACAAGCTGCTCAAGGAGGAGAAGGATGAGCTGGCTGAGCAGGTGCTGACGCTCAAGACCCAGGTACAGACTGTGGAGGGTAGGGTTGTATAGCCCACCTTCCCCCCCCTAACAAACAATCTCACTCACCACTCCTCCCCCCCCATTCTCTCCTCCATTCCCCACCCCTTCCTATCCTTAACCCCCACAACCTGCTCTCCCCTCTTCCCATCCACCCTGCTCTGTTCCCTTCTCCACCCACACCCCCACTCACCTCTCCTTTCCATTCTCCCAATTCCTCATCAGCCCCAGCTGGTGGGAGCGTGGAATGAGCTGCAGGTGGAAATGGTGGATTGCAACATTTAAGAGAAGTTTGGGTGGGAAGGATATAGAAGAATGGGTCTGGGCAGAAGACCAGGTTCACATGGACTAAGAGCCTGTTTCTCTGCTGTAGTGTTCTGAGGGGGTGGAGGGCACAGGTTTGCTGTGTTACGTACCCCGTAACTGGGTCACTTACCAGCAAAGATAGAGAGGTCCGTTGAAGTCTGATGGTACTATTTTTAAAAGTATTTAATGATAAAGGGGCACAAAAATAAGATTAATGCAAACATACAGATAATATACGTCGTCAATACTAAATCTAAAAGCGCGGGTATAATAATAATCAATAAGAAATAGCTCTATCGTTGTCTAGGGGATAATGTGTTGTCCGATGGAAATATAACAGTCACTGTTAGTTCGTTCAAGCTGCAGCGTTTTGGGTTTAAGAGAGAGACGGTTTAAACTGCCCAGGTCTTTTATGATGCCAATCCGTTTGAGTCGGGGGAGTTGGTTTCCCCATTGTTAGCTAAAAGCCGTTTTCCGTGGTACCAGCCACCAGTCCCAGGCAACGGAACTGAACGCACGTGGTCTCCTTCAAATGGCTTCCCGCTATTACGGGATCGCTAGCGTTTCTTCTGGTGCGTCTGAGGGGCTGTTCCTGCAGACCCTCTTTTATCCTGACTCGCAGGGTCACAGATGTCAATCAGGTTGGGGTGATGCAATCCCTCCCTCAACCAGCCCACTTTGCCTGAGGGCTTCCACGTAGTACAGTCTTCAATCCACAAATTCGCCTTCCGGAGACAATGGCCATGTCCCGTAGCTTTATATCACCGGGGGAACGAGACATTCCGCACGTCTCTCTCTCATTTCCTTGGTCCCCTGACCCAACCCAATAGTGATCTTGCGATTCTCACAAAGGAGGGGGCTGCAGGCATAACAGCTGAGAGTGGAGCAGGATAGATAGATAGATAGATAGATACTTTATTCATCCCCATGGGGAAATTCAACTTTTTTTCCAATGTCCCATACACTTGTTGTAGCAAAACTAATTACATACAATACTTAACTCAGTAAAAAATATGATATGCATCTAAATCACTATCTCAAAAAGCATTAATAATAGCTTTTAAAAAGTTCTTAAGTCCTGGCGGTAGAATTGTAAAGCCTAATGGCATTGGGGAGTATTGACCTCTTCATCCTGTCTGAGGAGCATTGCATCGATAGTAACCAGTCGCTGAAACTGCTTCTCTGTCTCTGGATGGTGCTATGTAGAGGATGTTCAGAGTTATCCATAATTGACCGTAGCCTACTCAGCGCCCTTCGCTCAGCTACCGATGTTAAACTCTCCAGTACTTTGCCCACGACAGAGCCCGCCTTCCTTACCAGCTTATTAAGACGTGAGGCGTCCCTCTTCTTAATGCTTCCTCCCCAACACGCCACCACAAAGAAGAGGGCGCTCTCCACAACTGACCTATAGAACATCTTCAGCATCTCACTACAGACATTGAATGACGCCAACCTTCTTAGGAAGTACAGTCGACTCTGTGCCTTCCTGCACAAGGCATCTGTGTTGGCAGTCCAGTCTAGCTTCTCGTCTAACTGTACTCCCAGATACTTCTAGGTCTTAACCCCACCATCTCCCCTGTCTCCCACAGGTGGATGCCCAGTTATTGGTGGTGCAGAAGTTGGAAGAGAAGGAACGGGTTCTCCAGAGTAACCTCTCTGTGGTGGAAAAGGAGCTCACCCTGCGGAGCCAAGCACTCGAACTCAACAAGCGCAAGGTACCTCACCCCCAGTCACACTATCCTCTTTTACCCCGCCAGGACCAGCACTGGCCACACTGTTCTCTTGCACACACCTCTCCGTCTGGGACCAGACATCAGACAAGGTGTCCTCTTCCCCCTCTTCTGGACCGGGCATTTCATACACCATCTGTGGTCCCTCCTCTGGGGCCAAGTATTGGACATACTGTCCTCTCCCACCTCCCATCTGGGACTGGGCATTCGACACAGCGTCCACTCTCCTTCCTCTGGGACTGGGCATTGGACACACTGTCCTCTCCCATCTGGGGCCGGGTGTCTGAGGTACTGTCTGCTCCCCATCCTCTGAGACCAGGCATCTGATTCCCCCTCATCTGGGACCGGGCATTGGACATACTGTCTTCTCCCATCTGGGACCAGGCATTGGACACACTGTCCTCTCCCCCTCCTGTGGATGCACTATCCTTTCCCGTCCCTACCCCCCAGATCTCATCCATTGACCCTTGTTCTCTCTCAGGCAGTGGAAGCTGCCCAACTGGCTGAGGATCTTAAGGTCCAGTTGGAGCACACACAGACCAAGCTGAAGGAGATCCAGGCAGCCATGTCTGACAACCGGTCTGCCAAGGAGAAGGAGTCATTCAACCTCAAGCGAGCACAGGTGAGTAGCATTCACTCCAAGGGATCAGTTTATTTTGTGTGTAAGCCAGTCACACCCCTCTCCTCCCAACCACTGGATTAATTCCAGTTTGTAACCCATTGCCAGGGACTATTATTCTATACATAAACTGCGCGGAGAAAAAACCAGAACAACAGGGTAGTATGATTAAACATCTTTACTGAGTCATGTCAGTAATGGTACACACAGCTCATTTCACAGTGTGGAAGCAGCAAGCTGGGCCTGCCAAGATGAAAGATGTGCACTTGAAAGCCCACACACAAAAGGTAGTGCCTCCCACACAGATTTGCCAAGCAATCAAACGGCCATTTGTGCACTCACCACATTCTCACATTTGATCTGATACAGTACATAAAACCAGCCAACTCCCTAATTAGATCCCACAGAACACGTGTAACATTCCCGTTTCCTGTTTGTCAGGAGGACCTGTCCAGACTTCGCCGGAAGCTGGAGAAACAGAAGAAGGTGGAGGTTTTCTCAGATGCTGATGAGATCCTGATGGAGGAGATTAAGGAATACAAGGTGAGAGAGCCGGAATCTCAGTGTGGCGTGGTATCCCAGTTACCGAGTATATGTTACCATGGGGACCGCCTGCACCCCAGTAACTGAGAACGTCTTAGGGAATCACCTGTAACGGGTGTTTTAGACATCAGAATCGCCTTTTACCTGGGTAATGGAGGGTTTCCCACATTTGCCTGTATACCCTGTTAATGGAGAATGTCAGACCTGAGGACTGCCTACACCCTCATAATAGTGTCCCTGGGATCATGTGCCCCCACATAAAGGGATCATGTACCCCAGTAATGGAGAGTTGCCCAAAATCACCTGTATATCCCATTAACAGATGGTGTTGGACCCTGGGGACCGTCTCCACTCTAGTAACAGAGTGTATCTGAGGATCACTTTAACCCTGGTAACGGAGGGGGTCCTGTGATTGCCTGTATGCAGTAATGATAGGCATCAGACCTTGAGAACCACCTGTAGCCCGGTGACAGAATGTCAGACCACTGGGGTTTCTTGTAGTCCAATAGTGGAGGGTTTCCAAAGTTTGCCTGCCCCCAGTAATAGAGGATGCCCTGGGATCACCTGTACCCCAGTAACAGGGTGTCAGACCCCCCCTCACTCATTAACCCTCTTTCTCCCCCTCCTTCCACCAGGCCAAACTGACCTGTCCATGCTGCAACACACGGAAGAAGGACGCCGTGCTGACCAAGTGCTTCCATGTCTTCTGTTTTGAGTGTGTCAAGACCCGGTATGACACCCGGCAACGCAAGTGCCCCAAGTGTAATGCTGCCTTCGGCGCGAACGACTTCCACCGAATCTACATCAGCTGAGGAGTGTTGAGGACAGTCCTCTCCACCCACCCTCCCTTGCGATTAGGCCTCTACCCTCCCTACCACACCTTTCCCTGCCCTAGGGCCATCCTCCCTGAAACCTCCCCCTCCCTACCAACTACACTTCATCCCTGAAACCTTCCCAAGCTGTACCAAACCCCCATCAATACTGAAACTTTCATGCCACACCCTCTCCGACCCTGAAACCTTCCTACTCTGTACCAGCCCCTTTCTAACTTTGGGGCCTTTCACCCTGCACCAACCCCTCTCTAACCCTGAAACCTCTGTATCACACTTCTGCAAGCTTGAAATCTTCCCCTTTGTACCAACCCCTCTTTGACCCTGGGTCTCACACCCCTCCATACTAGCACCTCTTCAACCGCCCTCTCCAAACCTGAGCCCTTGTATCATACTCTCTCCAACCGTGAAACCTCTGTATCACACCCATGTCCCTGCCTGTACCAAACCCTCTCTGACCTTGAATCCTTCCCCTCTGTAACACCGGCTTTCCAGCCCCTTAACCCATCCCCACTGTAATACCCCTTTCCATTCCTGTGACCATTTTGGTGTGGCTAACAAGAGTCCATTTTTGGGTGGGGCTACAAGGCTGGGTTATCTTCTTGCGTGAGGCAGAGGTGGAGATGGAACAGTGGGACAGTGACAGTTCCAGGCCGTGCCAAGTGAAGGTTGTTAGCCTCGGCCATTGCCCACACTGCCACAAATTCCCCAAGCAGGAGTTGTCAACCTCCTGCCTTGGTCCTGGACTGATACTTCATGGGGCAGTGCTTGAGGTCGGCAGCTTTTTTACCCTGTGCTTCGTGTTTTAATTGACAGACAGCCATTTTGAGGTGGGGCAATGGTGACAGTCTATTTGGGCAAAGCATTGGTGTCCATTCTAGGTAGACATAGGGCTGAGGCAGACATTTTGGGTGAAGCAGTGGCAGTCAGTATAGGTAGGACTGTGGCCTTGGTGGATATTTTGGGCAAGGCAATGTTGTCCATTTTGGGCGGGGCATGGCGGCCTGTGCGGCATCGAGCTTTGGCCCCAGCCTGAGAGAATCCCTGTAAAAGTCATACCTTTCGGCAGCGGAATTTTGTTTTTTAATTTATTATGTTCCCGCGGAGGATTGGCGAGGGTGATGCGTGTTTGGTCTCTGACGTTTTGCCTTCTGTTCCTTCCTCAATAAATGCGAAGCTGCCACCTGGTGTTCTTGCTTGGTTACCCTTTAGCCTGTTGCGTATGTGCTGTCAGCACTCTACTGACACAGAACAGGAATGGGCAGTTCGGCCCCTCGAGTGTATGCTGACCCGTCAGCCTACCACTGACACAGAACACAGAGTGGTATAGATCACAATGTTGGTATCAAAGATGATATCAAACTAAATCCCTTCTACCTGCACAATGACAATATAACTTCCATTCCCTGCACATTCATGTGTCTGTCTTAACAGCATCTTAAGCGCCTCCATTGCGTCTGCCTCCCACCACCACACTTGGCAGAAGATTCCAGGCACCCACTACTCTCCATGTAACAATAATTTGCTCCATGCATCTCCTTTAAACTTACCCCCATATATGCTCGTAATATACCCCTGTAAATGCATGCTCTCTGGAATCAGACATTTTCACCCTGGGCTAAAAGATAGTGACTCTCTACTCTATGCCTCTCATAATCTTGTAAACCTCTATCAGGTCTCTCCTTAGCCTCCACTGCTCCAGAGAAACAACCCAACTTCATCCAACCTCTCCTCCGCTGCCTCCAATAGAGGCAGCAGGCTGCTGTGCCATTTCTACAAAGCCCCCACACCCTTTCTGTAACAGGGCGACCAGAACTGAATGCAATTTTTCAAGTACATTTGGCCTTTACACTCAACGTCCTGATCGATGAAGGCAAGTGTACCGTACACCTTTTTTTACTGCCCTGTCTTAATTCAGAGGGCTACAGACTTGGACCTAAGGTCCCTCTGTATATCAACACAATTAAGGGTCCTACCATTAACAATTAATGGTCTTGTCCCTTTATATTTGACATCCCAAAGGGCAACATCTCACACTTGCCTGGAAAAAACTCCATCTGTCGTTTCTATGTCCGTATCTGCAACTGATCTATATCCTGCTGAATCATTTGAAAACTTTGTACACTGTCGACAACACCACCAACCAGTGCGTCACAGATCCCGTTACATTCTCCCCACGCTCCTACCCCCCCCCCCCACCCGATTCTTAACTACACGATGAGGGCAGATTAACCCATTGAGCCCACACGCAATGATGTGCTTCAGGAAACTGAAGGAAACAGAGAGACTGGGAGAACATTGAAACTCCATGCACGCTAAACCACATGACCTGGCTGCTCCTTTCCTAATGCTGCTGCTGGGGGGAGGGGGCCTAACACTAAACAGAAACTGATTGGGCAGCTTAAGGCCTGTCCTCACAACTACAGCACAGGAGCATGAAGGTATACACCCCACTTCCCTGACATCTGCACATTACCTGTCCCCACCTACAGGTCAGGGGTGTGACAGTACATGCCCATCCCACTCCCATCCGCTTTCCACAGCCTGCCTTCTCAGCTCACCCTTTGACCCTTTCTCTCTGTGTTAGCTGTCCCAACGATGTACTGATGGACGGGCTTCTTCAAGGGGCGGGAGTGGGACTTGCCGGAATCCATACATTACAGGCAGAGGTCAAGATCGCACTCTGCTCTTTGAGGATGCAGGAAAGGTGTGGAACGAGGCAGCAATGGGGATCTCCAATGAGAAGCAGGGGAGAACAAAACACTCAGCATATTGGGCAGCACCCACAGAGAAAAGAGAGACATGCCTTCTGAGTTGTAGAGGGGCTGGGCAATTCATCTGCACGGGTGCAAAGAAAAACTTACTTTCAGCTGTGTCACAGGCACATCGCGTTGGATAAGCAGCTTTCTCAAGAAAACCATAAAAATTATCTGTAGTTTTTCCAAGAAAGGACACACTTGGAGCAAAACAAATTCCATTTTACTGCGAAGTAATCAGGTAAATCGTTTTGTTGTCACGTGTACTAAGATACAGTGAAAAACATCTCTTGCACACCATTCGTACAGATCAATCAATACAATAATGCATTAAGGTAGTACAAAGTCAAACGAAAGGATGCAGAATAAAGTGTTACAGTTGCCAGGAAACTGCAGTGCAGCCAGACAATACGGTGAAAGATCTCGAGGTAGACTGTGGTCAAAAGTCTATTTTATCGGACTGGGGGCTGTTCAATAGTCATACAACAGCGGGAAGAAGCTGTCCTGGAGCCTGGTGCTATGTGATTTCAGATTATTGTATCTTCCACCTGATGGGAGAAGAGTCCATGCTGGGAGAGCTCTTTGACTATGTTGTTTCCTTTACGAAGGCAACAGGAAAGGTAGACAGGATCAATAGGGGAGGGGGGCCAGTTTATGTGATGAGCATGTACACATCTCTGAGGTTTCTTGCAATCATGGGCAGAGTAGTTGCTGTGCCAGGCCCTGATGTGTCCGAGTAGGATGCTTTCAAAGGTGCATTAATATAAATCGGTGAGGGTTAATGAGATGGGTCATGTTTCTTCAGCCTCCTTTGGACATTTACTGAGGTGCTGTAGACTCCATGAAAGAAGGGGAGGTGGGGAAAGAGGGCAGAGAGAGAGGAGAGGAGGGAGAGAAAGAAACCGTCAAGGTTTGACTCTGTCTCTCCCCACTCCCTGCACCCTCTTTCAGAGACAGAAAGGGAGACAAAAGATTGGGTGTGGTGGAGGGGGGAGCGGACAAACCAACCGAGGACCTCCGAAGGCAGTCAGGCCAGGTATGCAGAGATGTCGTTGACCCCACTGAGGAAACAAAGCCACAGGGATGGAAGTGTGGAGGTGCTGTGGATCATCTGAAGGTGCGTGAGGATGAGAAGGCAGACCATTCTGATACTGAGTTTTGAATTCTGCCGGGAACCCAGCCAGAGGATGAGGGCCTGTTACTAAAGAAACAGCCATGCAGCATGGAAACAAGCCCTTTGGCCCTACTCATACCTGCCAACCATGTTGCCCAGTGAGCTAGACCCAGCTCCCTGTATTTGGCACATAGTTCAACAAACCTCTCCTATAGATGGCTTTTAAATGTTGTTAATGTGCTGGGCCCTAATCACTTTTTAAGACCACAAGGCATAGGAGCAAAAGTATGTCATTCAGCCCATTGGGTCTGCTTCATCATAGGATTGTGGCTGATTTGTTATCCCTCTCAACCTCCTGTCTTCTCTCCATAACCTTTGACTAATCAAGAAACTATCAAGCTGCACTCTAAATACACCCAGTGACCTGGCCTCCACAGGTGCCTGAGGCAATGAATTCCACAGATTCACCCCCTTCTGGCTAAAGAAGTTCCTCCCCATCTGTGTTCAATCATGGCAGATTTATTTTCCTCCCAACCCCACTCCTCTGCTTTCTCCCTGTAACTCTTAACGATTAAGCACCTATCTACCTCTACTTTAAATATACCAATGATGGAGCTATTTCTAGCTGCTTGTTCAAATTATTTTTATTTATTTCACTCTTTGCATGAAGTTGCTTCCTGTCCCATGAGGTTCTTTTTAAATCTCCCGCTTCAATTTTAAATCTATGCTCTTCTTACTAAGCAGCCCCCTGGAGAAAAAAACTTTAACCCTATCTATGTCGCTGTGATCTTATATACCTTAACCAGGTCACCTCTCAATCTCCATCATTCCAGAGAATCAAGTAAATAGGTGAATCGGGTGATCATTGTCATGTACGGAGATACAGTGAAAAATCTGGAAAGTATAGGAGATGGAACTGGAAGAAGTCACCTGGGTCTGCAGAAACTTCCGGAGTTATCTTTAGCTCATCCTGCCTCTACCCGCAGTGCATTGCATGCACTCACCACTTTGTGCTTAAAAATAAAACTTGCCTCTGACATCTCCCCCTATGCTTTCCTCCAGTCACCTTAAAACTATGGTAATTGGAGATTAGTTAGATAGATAGATAGATACTTTATTCATCCCCATGGGGAAATTCAACTTTTTTTCCAATGTCCCATACACTTGTTGTAGCAAAACTAATTACATACAATACTTAACTCAGTTAAAAATATGATATGCATCTAAATCACTATCTCAAAAAGCATTAATAATAGCTTTTAAAAAGTTCTTAAGTCCTAGCGGTAGAATTGTAAAGCCTAATGGCATTGGGGAGTATTGACCTCTTCATCCTGTCTGAGGAGCATTGCATCGATAGTAACCTGTCGCTGAAACTGCTTCTCTGTCTCTGGATGGTGCTATGTAGAGGATGTTCAGAGTTATCCATAATTGACCGTAGCCTACTCAGCGCCCTTCGCTCAGCTACCGATGTTAAACCCTCCAGTACTTTGCCCACGACAGAGCCCGCCTTCCTTACCAGCTTATTAAGACGTGAGGCGTCCCTCTTCTTAATGCTTCCTCCCCAACACGCCACCACAAAGAAGAGGGCGCTCTCCACAACTGACCTATAGAACATCTTCAGCATCTCACTACAGACATTGAATGACGCCAACCTTCTTAGGAAGTACAGTCGACTCTGTGCCTTCCTGCACAAGGCATCTGTGTTGGCAGTCCAGTCTAGCTTCTCGTCTAACTGTACTCCCAGATACTTGTAGGTCTTAACCTGCTCCACACACATTCTCCATTAATGATCACTGGCTCCATATGAGGCCTAGATCTCCTAAAGTCCACCACCATCTCCTTGGTCTTGGTGATATTGAGACGCAGGTAGTTTGAGTTGCACCATATCACAAAGTCCTGTATCAGTTTCCTATACTCCTCCTCCTGTCCATTCCTGACACACCCCACTATGGCCGTGTCATCAGCGAACTTCTGCACATGGCAGGACTCCGAGTTATATTGGAAGTCTGATGTGTACAGGGTGAACAGGACTGGAGAGTTGATGGAGGTGTACAAGATGATATATGGCGTTGATGAAGTGGGCAGCCAGAGACATTTTTCCAGGATGGAATTGGCTCAAAGGGGCTTAAAACTCATTCTCCTACAGGTAGAAAAGCACCAGCTCACTCAATGATCCTCATAAAACATGCTCTCTAATCCAGGCAGCATCCTGGTAAATCAGCTCTGGCAAGCTTCCACATCCTTCCAATATAATGAAGCCACCAGAACCGAACACGATGTTCCAAATGTTTAAACATTACCTTGCATCTCTTCAACTTAATCCCGACTATTGAAGGTGAACACGCCATGCATTTTCCCACAACCCTATTAACTTGTGTGGCAAATTTTGAGGGATCTGTGGGTGTGAACTCTACATTCCCTCTGTTCCTCCACACTGCTAAAAATCCTGCCTTCAGATTTGACCTTCCAAAGTGGTTTGTTTCTCTCTTTTCTGGATTAAACACCATCTGCCTGTTCTCAGCCCAGCTCTGCATCCTATAAGTGTCCTGTTGTAACCTACAACAACCTTCTACAGCATCCACACAAACACTAACCTGTCATCTGCAAACATACTAACCCATCCTTCCTCTTCCTCATCCATTTATTAAAAAAAAGATCATTTATAAAAATCACAAAGAGCAGGGTTCCCAGAACAGATCCCTACAGAACACCACTAGTCACTGACCTTCAGACAGAATATGATCCATTTACAATCACCTTCTGCCTTTCAGGCAAGGCAATTCCAAATCCATGCCACCAAGTTTCTCTGGCTTCAATACCTCCTGACTTCCTTAATGGGGAACTTTGTCAAATGCCTTACTAAAATCCATATTCACACAAGGGAATGAGAGAAGAGTGAGTGGGGACGTTACCAGAAGTTAGAGAAATTGATGTTCATGCCATCATTTGGAGGCCACCAGGATGGAATATGAAGTGTTGCTTATCCTCCATGAGAGTGGCCACATCCTGGCAGTAGAGGAGGCCGTGAGCTGACGTGTCAGGATTGGGATTGGAATTAAAATGGTTGGCTAGCGGGATATCCTGCTTGGCACTTGACAAAGCGGTCCCCTACATCGGTGAGATGGGGTGGGGTAAGTAGAAGGGGGAAGGTTTAAAAGTGATTTGCAGGGCAAGTTATTTATGCAGAGAGTGGTGGGTGCCTGGGGTGGTGGTGGGAGATAAATATATGAAAGATGTTGAACAAACTCTGACATGGATATGGAGGAAGATGGAAGCTGAAGGCAGAAGGATTAGTTGGGCATTTGATTACTAATTTAATTGGTTTGGCACAACGTTGTGGGTGGAATGAACTGTTCCATGTTCTTAAAACAAAGATTCTCTGTGTAGTTTCCAAGAAGGCTCAATAACTCTGTAGTTTCACAACTAAACATTTTTGGGATGTGAGAGGAAAGCGGAGACCTCAGGGCAAAACCCACACAGTCACAGGGATAACATACAAACTCCATTCACACACGGAGGTCAGCTCGAACCCCGGACTCTGGATATTGTGTGGCAGCAGCTCTACCCTCTGTGCCAATAGAGAGAGGTCCCGCCTGGATAATCTGACTCAAGGAGTGCAGTAATGAGGACAATGCTGTTGATGGGAGTATATCTGGAATTCAGTAAAAACAAGTTGTGTTTATCTCAGACAGTGACAAGGAGAACGGCTGGTTGAGTAGTGTCACCACAACAGCCTTGCACACGATATCACTGAGATAAAGGAATCAATTGTGCACTTCAGGAAGGGGAAGTCGAAGAACACGTACCAGTCCTCACTGTGGGGTCAGCAGTGGAAAGGGGGAGCAGCTGCAAACTCATGGACCTCTACATTTTAGAGGATTTGCACTGGACCCAGCATACTGATGCAATTATAAAGAAGCACACGAATGACTCCATTAGGAGTTTGAGGAGACTTGCTACGTCATGTAGTAGTAGTGGTTGCCAGAGTGAAGTTGTAAATAGCATCAAACTGCCTTAGGGATCCCGGCTCCAGATTTCTTCCTCGGGGTTTACTCCCATGCTGGGTATGGCCGCAAGGCAGTGGAGGTTTAAAATCAGGGTTTTCTTTTTCCTAGGTGGGTTGCTGTCCAAGGCTGATGAGCCCCACCTGCCCAAAGCAACTAGAAATAGAAATTAAGCCGGCATACACCAATTGGGCTGGTAGCTCATTCATTCCACACTCTCATGTCCTGTTAAATCAAGGTTTCTTGACTGGGGTTCTGAGGGAGGTCATGATTTAAAAAAAAAATCATTTTTTGATTCGTGCAATGTAGCCATTCGTCATCTAAAGAACACTCAGCAAAATTTGGCCTGCTATTTTCTTGAAAGCACTCCTGCAATTCAACTTCTCGCAGTGGTGGGCAGTGATCAAGCAGCCCTGTTAGCAATCTCATTAGAACGGAGCTGCCAGTGACAGTAAAGCAGATTCTGACACATGTACACAATTACACATACAGTAAAAAGCCTGCCCACGGCACACAGAACACAGGCTATAATCAGGATCACCTTTGTATGCTGTAATATAGCTTTCAGCAGCAGTACAATGCAATGACATAAAATTACAAAATAAATAATTAGTGCACAAGAGGAACAGTGTTCATAGACCATTCAGGAATCTGATGGTGGATGGAAAAAAGCTGTTCTTGAATTGCTCAGTGTGGGTCTTCCAGCTCCTGTAGCCCCTCTCTGATGTTAATGTGGAAGTTGCGGCAAGACAAGGGTTAAAATGATAAGCTGACAGGAAGAGTGTATGGACATAGTTCAGTCACCCCTGAAAACCGTTCTGTTCATGCCTGGACACCAGGGTCACTGAGCAGACCAAGATAAACAAACACTGAGATAGACCAAGACAAGATAAAGATGCAAGTTTTATTGGCACTTAACAGAGTCACAGAGAAGTACAGCACAGAGACAGGTCCTTTGACCCATTTATTCTATACCAAACCATTTAAACTGCCTGCTCCCAGTGACCTGCACCAGGATCATAACCCGCCATACCCTATCCAAACTTCTCTTGAACATTGAAACTGAACTTGCATGCACCACTTGTGCTGGAAGCTCATTCAACACTCTCTCATGACCCTCTGAGTGAAGAAGTTTCCCCTCATGTTCCCTTAAAATTTTCACCTTTCATAGATGTAATTGGTTATTAACACCTGGGATACATGTAATATAATGAAAATGATGGGATGCCGAGGTGCAGAGTTTCTATTGCATCAATATCTGTGTCCAACAAGTCAACACAGAATATTATAGCTGAGTGTAGGCCCTTGGGCCCACGATTCTGTGGCAACTTTTTAACCTACTCTAACATCAATTGAACCCTTCCCTCCTACATAAACCTCAATTCTGCTATCAACCATGTGCCTATCTAGGAATCACTAATGTATGAACCTAATGTATCTGCCTCTACCACTACCCTTGGCTGGATATTCCATGCATCCAACACTATCAGTCAGAGAAAAACTTCTGACTTCCCCCTATGCTTTCCTCCAATCACATTACAATTGTGCTCCCTCATATTAGCCAATTCTCACTTAGGGAAAAAAGTCACTGGCTGTCCACTCTAGGTATGCCTCTTATCAAAGTCCAAAGTAAACATGTATTATTGGAGTACATACAGATCACCCTTACAATCCTGAGATTCGTTTTCCTGTCAGCATAGTTAGCAAATCTATAGAACAGCAACCATAAACTGTAAACATTAGGAACTGTAAATAAATTGCAAATGCAGATATAAATAAATAGCAACAAAAAACTAGTGTGAACTAATAAAATAACGTATAACCATCCCCTTCTGTTTAAGAGCCTGAGGGTTGAGAGGTAGTAACTGTTCTTGAACCTGCTGGTGTGAGTATCTGATGGCAGCACCAAGAAGAGAGCATGGCCTGGGTGGTGAGGATCTCTGATGGTGGACACTGCTTTTCTATGGCAACATTTCATGTAGATGTGCTCAGTGGTTGGGAAGCTTTACCTGTGATGCACTGGGCCAAATCTACAACCCCGTGTAGGATTTTCGACTGAAAGGCATCCACTCTAGGTATGCCTCTTATCCCACACCAGGCTGTAATACTTTCCACCACACATCTACAGAAGTTTATCAAGATTTGATGATGTACCAAATCTCTGTAGACTCCCAAGGAAGTAGAGGCACTATTGAGCTTTCTTTCGATTACATATATATCATGGGTCCAGGATAGATCCTCTGAGATAGTGATGCCCATGAACTTAAAGTTACTAACCCTCTCCACCTCTGATTCTCCAATGAGTACTGGCTCATGGACCTCTGGTTTCATGACCAAACATGGCTCTGAGCTGGAAATGTTTACATGGCCTGAAAACTGCATGGCACTTTAAATGTTTTTTTTCTCTATAATATGCATATTTGAATATTCACTAGATGGTGTTGGCATTTTGCGAACCGACTAGCAATAAGCTACCGACTTCCATTCTGTTTATTGTTACAATTTGTTACACTGTTGTAACTTCAAACACTGACAATGTAAATACATTGAAGCTCTAAAATTTTTCAAAGTTAAGGTTGTGGTACCGGGAGCATTTCAGACAGCACACGACCAAGCACATGTGCAGCTTAGAGGGAGGAGTGGTGATAGGAGGCCGAGGAGGAAAGTGATGGGAAGCTGCGAGCAGCTCTGAACCACGTGAGCATGTCCTCAGTCTCTGCCTGTACACCAGGAGCTGTAGCACAGTTAGACTTTCCAACGTGTGGGCTTGATATGTTGGTAGTGGTTGTACAGAGACTTCTTCAAGCTGGCCTGGTTGAAATCCCCTGCACTGATCAGGAAGGCTGTGCTGTTTCATGGCTGTTGATCATGTTCTCAGCTCCTCCAGAGCCTGCCTTACGTTGGCCAGGGTTGGAATGTACACCACCACCAGGATGAGGGTGGAAAACTCTCTTGGCAGATAAAATGGGTGACAGGTGACTGTTAGGAGTTCCAGTTCATGGGAGCAGGACTGAGACAGAACCAGCACATCTGGAAAGTTCAGAGAGATAGGGTTTAAAAATGGGCAGATGGGTCCAGCTGGTATGAGAATCTGGGTTGGCATAGACCAGTTGGGCTGAATGGCCTCTTTCCATGGGGGTCTGATTTTGTGAATTGATAACAATGACTACATGGGCACTCGCTTCCTCTGCCCTTTCTTAAGTTTGCCCCACAGGGAGTGTAAAGGTTTAGAAATATAGTTGAATTGCTCAGTTTATATTTAGGTGTCAGTGTCTCTCAGCCCGCATCCCTTCTGGTATTGTGGCAAATTCCATTCCCGGCCTTGAAGCAACTAGGAGGGCAATACCAAGTCTCTAATGGGGAGAGGGTGGGAGTGAGTGACGATGTGAATGCATGGGAGATTATTACATAGTGTAAGATTCAAAATTAAGATGTGCGTTTCTGAAAGAGGTCTGGGTTAAAGTCAAAGGACAAATGTGATTTAATTATGTCTGGGTTAAAGTCTGTAAACAAATGTGATTTAATTATGAATGCAGAAGCCCTGACAAGATTAACTGTTTGTGGAATCATTGAAGTCCTGAGATATGGACTATTGTTTTACAGAAACGTGTAAAAAAACAACTCCAAATATGGAATGGGAAAACACTGTGTACCTCCCGAGTCAGGGAGGGGAGGGGTAAGGAAGAAGGATAAAACCTGCTGCCCTGTAAGGTTCAGGGTTCCCTTCTCTGAGGGGGCCCAGCTCTGCAGAACTGTTAATAAACTTTGTTTCCTTGAATTTGTCTTGAAGCCATTATTCGGGAGCGTGGCTCGTTTCTGACACATAGAAAACCTACAGCACAATATGGGCCCTTCGGCCCACAAAGTTGTGCCCAACATGTCTGTATTTGGCCAGGTTATCTCTGGAAAATAAAATTGAAGACCTTAGAGCTAAATTGCTATACCAGGGACATCCGCGATTGCTGTGTATTTTGCTTCACAGAATCATGGCTATCCTCCGCCATTTCGGATGCAGT
Organism: Hemitrygon akajei; assembly: GCF_048418815.1. Classification (NCBI taxonomy): domain Eukaryota; kingdom Metazoa; phylum Chordata; class Chondrichthyes; order Myliobatiformes; family Dasyatidae; genus Hemitrygon; species Hemitrygon akajei. Next base: position 2,803,346 of record NC_133154.1, read on the forward strand.
GCTGCAGCCTGACAGCTTCACTACTCTCTGCAGACAGGCCAGCTAGTCTTTCAAAGGGAGAGGAGGTGGATGGAGAATGTTCTCTGATTAACTCATCATGGTACACAAACGTGACAGCTCCGTCTCAGTCCTGCTCTCCGGACCTGAGTGCCCATGCCGCTCAGTTTATCTGCGGGCGGTGTACATTCCACCTCAGGAACCGAGCACCGTGGTCAGCAGTCACCCGCCACTGTGGGCAGCTGAAGGATTCTCTGAACGAGTACAGTACCAGTACCAGCAGCACATCACCTGCTGGGTCACCGAAACCCGGCGCCGGCCCAGCTTCCAAAGGGCCCGCCCGGCGGGGCTCGGCTCGGCTCGGCTCGGCTCGGCTCGGCTCGGCTCGGCCCGGCGTGGCGCGAGCTCCCTTGGCGCCTCTGCGTAACACGTCAGAGGGGCGAGGCGGCGGGGAGAGGGCGAACGCTGCGGCTTGCTGCACCACGTGGTGGTGGCCGGGGAGAAGGGATGGGGGGGGCGGGGTTCTTCGATCACGTGACCTACCGGCGGACAATGCCATCCGGAGGAAGAATTGAGGGGGGAGGTTGTGTCCTGCCAAACATAGATAACATATCCCTCAGCCCCCAAAAAGAAAGGAGGTTCCCCCGCAGACATAATGTCTAATAATTTTTAAAACATAACAGCAAGCCTGGTCTGTGAGAAGGAAAGGAACTGTAAAAGAGTGGAGACAGCGAGTCCATCCCTCCATCAGGTCCTGGGTCCCGCTAAGGCTCCGCCCCCAGCCTCCCCCACCCCCTCCGTCAGTCGGGACCGCAGCGGCCGGGTCGAAGGCAGCATGGCGTCGAACGGTAAGTGGCGGAGGTGCAACAGTTCTCCATCACTCATGCCCAGTCTGATCGACGCCTCCGGGGTCGGAAGAATTACTGTTTATTTCGGCTTTCCCCCTCCGCTGTAAAGCCGCCATTTCAAGCCTCGTACTCCCCCTCCAGCCGCCGCCATTTTGTCCGCCCCTCTCCCTCCCCGCCACTCCGGTCGTTAAATCCCGCCGCTTGTCTCCGCGCTTCCCCACCGGCGTTGGTCTGAAATGGGCGGCGATGTAGCCATTTCGGGGGAGGGGGGAGCTCGGTGTCGCCGCCGACATTTCGCGGCTCCTTCCTCCTTCCCGCATTAACGTGGCGGGTGCGCCTTTAAATCTGTGTCGCAGCGGCAATAAAAGTGGCGGCGGCGGGTCATTTGTTAATGTGCGGGTGGATCATGGCGCGCCGCTCTTTCACACGGCAAAACTCCCCCACCCCACACACTTTTCTCCCGGTTGGAAACTCCATCATTCCCCCAGTCAAAAATAAAAAATTCCGCTGGGGTTCCGTCCGCCCTCCCGTAAGGTGGGGGCGGCGCCGGATCCCATGCGGGGGAGGATGGCGGCGGATTGTGGCGGGTATCTCCCCCCTCCCCCCGGCGCCGGGACGGCCATGGCGGATGGGCGACATCCGGGCATTTTTCTTCCTTCCTTGGCTTGGCGTGGTGCGCGGTGACGTCAGAAATGCCTGTCCATCACCCAAGAGTTGACCCTCATACTGGGTTTGGGGAGCAGTTCCACTCTGGTTTGGATCGTACTGTACAGTGGGTGGGTATAATGATTCTCCCTTTGCATGCCCCTGCATAAGGTAACCTGGTTCATCGTTGATATTGAAACCTTGCTTTGACATATAGGTAATGCCAATGATGCCGGGTACCCAGAGATAACAGGATAAAGTGTGAGGCTTGTAGAGCTATTCAGAATCGTGTTTATCATCACTGAACTGCATTGTCTCACAGTAGCAATACAGTGCAAGATCTAAAAGTCATTCATTTGTAAACAGAAAACAACTGCGAAAGAGAATGGCAAGGTTCATGGCTTCAGAAATCTGATGGTGGAGGAGCTGAAGCTGTTCCTTAATTGAGTATGGATCTTCAGGCTCCTGTACCTCCTCCCTGGTGTTAGTAACAAACAAAGGGCATACAGTCAGCCCTCCTTATCCGTGAGTTCTGCATGCGCGAATTCAACCAACCGCGAATCGAGAAAACCCAGAAGTGCTCTTGTTCAAGCATGTACAGACCTTTTTCTCTTGTCATTTTTCCCTAAACAATGCAGTATAACAACTATTTTACATAGCATTTACATTGTATTAGGTATTATAAGTAATCTAGAGATTATTTAAAGTATACGGGAGGATGTGCGTAGGTTACCGTGGATGGGAAACTAAATCGGAAGTTCTCTTACTAAGTAAGTCGGAACGGGTACATCTGGTATTATTTAGCGTCAGTCAAACGTTTGTCTTAGTATATAGTATATATTTTATCTTTCAATTCAAGTCAAGTCACTTTTATTGTCATTTCGACCATAACTGCTGGTACAGTAAAAATGGAGATTTTTTTTCCAGGACCATGGTGTTACATGACACAGTACAAAAACTAGACTGAACTATGTAAAAAAAAAAACACAGAAAAAACTAGACTACGCACCTACCCAGGACTGCATAAGGTGCACAAAACAGTGCAGGCATTACAATAAATAATAAACAGGACAATAGGGCATATATAAAACATTCATATAGAACACTTAAGAACGTATGTTTCAGCGCCGGGCTCGGGAACAGAAGTTCCCGAGTTCGATCCAGTGACAGATTGTTCCTGAGCATGCTCTGCATCTGTGCCTGGTTGATGTGGAGGAGCAAAAACCCAAAACCCAATAATTAAACCACTGTGTTGCTAAGTAATAATTGTAGCTTTCATTGGGGCAGGGCCTATCTCACTTTATCCTTTAAAATTGTTCCGATCGTTGACCGACTGTAGCCTAATGCTTTTCCAATGACCGATGGCGTTGCACCTCTTTCTGATCACTTTATTTTCAATTGTGATCATGATTATTTTCATGAGCAGAGACACTGCAGATTCAGAACTCTGCTGCCTGGTCCTAATGCCCACCGCAGTGAGACAGGTTAAATAAGGTCTGGGGTTCTGCTGGGTCCTAAGGTCCACCGCATTGAGACAGGTTGAATAAGGGATTCAAGCATCCGCGTTTTTTGGTATCTGTAAGGGGTCCCAGAACCAATCCCTCGTGGATAAGGAGGGCCGACTACCTTGGATGGTGAGGATACTTAGTAATGGACGTTGCCATCCGTGTTGAGATATTGCCTTTAGAAGATGTCCTTGGTTGTAGGGAGTATGATGGAGCTGGCTAAGTCTACAACCCCTGCAGCATTTTGCACATTGGAGCCTGCATACTGGTGATGCACCAGTGATAAATCACTATGATAAATCTGTGGAAATTTGCAAAATTCTTCGGTCACACAGTTCTGTGCAAGTGTCTTTGGCATCCTAGATTTTTTATACAAGTTCTGTTTTAGATTTTTTTTTGTCTTTGCATTAGTCTGTTGTAGAAAAAAGTGAATTTTCATGTTCCAAACACTCATTTTCAAAAAAATGAATGTTGGAGAAACTTTATGGAAGAAAGTAACATTAAGTAATAGACTACTTTTTAAATAAAAAAGCTGATTAAAGATCTAGTGCTTTCCCAGCACATACGGTGAATGAACTGTTATCAGGCTTTCAGCTGTGTACAGGTATTGATTATAGCCAGTGTTTCAAAACCTGTACCCGGCTGGAAGCCGAGAAGAGATTTTTAAAAACTTGATTAGTTTGTAGGTGTAGAGCCCAGTGCATTATTAGATAAAGATATCAAGCAGGTTCCACTGATCAATGACAAACTAGTTGAGTGAATGAAACTGCTACTGAAAAGGCTGCAGAAGGAATCAAACTGGATGGGAGACTAATAGGAGAGGACATGGCACATGTGACAGATCAATCTTCAAATCGTCACCATGGCGAGGGTGAGCACAGCAACAAGACACAAGGTGGTCACCCTGCAGCAGCAAGCAGAAATTTCACTGAGTTTCAAGATGAGCTGTCCAAGGTCTTCTGAAGAATCACTAAGAAACTGAGAAGGTTGTGGACCAGAAGCTGAGAGAGACAGCGAACTGATGACCCTTCTAAGTAGGAAGAAGTCCAGCACTCACGGAGACCACTGGAACCCAAGTTTCGGAGAAACCTTGTTAGTGGTCTTTGTGGAAGTCTTGCTGCCAAAAAGCTAGTCATCTGAAGTGGAAACAAAGCCAAGCAACTCACCTCTGCACAAAAACACAAGGACTTGGGCGCTGAACGATGATAGCAAGTGCCCTGGACCCACGAGTCAAAATTTGAAATTGTTGGCTCAAGCAGGAGGCAAACTGTCCCTGGAGAGCTGGAGAGTGCTACATGGATGAGTGTCTGCTGCCAACCGTTAAGTACTCTGAGGTGTTCCCTGCAGCTTTGGATCTGCATTTGTGCTCGTGATCTGGTCAGAATGAATGGAATCCTCAGTGCCGAGAGGTACAAGCTGATTCTCATCCCTCACACAATTCCATCAGGGAGATGTCTGATGGGTTCCAACTTCATTCTGCAGCAGGACAATGACAGTAATCACAGCCAGGTTTATAAAGATCTATCTTCAGCAAAAAGAAGAACGAGGAATTCTGCAATAGATGGTATGTCTTGCACAGAGCCCAGATCTCAACATCACTGAGGTTGTCGGGGATTACTTGGAGAGAGAGAAGCGAGTGAGACTGCCAAAGTCTGCAGAAAACTGGCAAATTCTCCAAGATACTTCAACAGCCTACCAGCAGATTTTCTTATAAAACAGCACGACAATGTACAGTTCACACTAAATATTGATTTGAATTATTTTTATTCTTTTTAATAATTTTTTTTGATTTTTAGAAACTTCATTATTTTTGAAAGCATTTTTGCTTTAAAGAATTTTTTGGTACATCTGCCTAAGACTTTTACACAGTACTGAATCAGATCTCAAACTGCTAATGAAGTGGAGCTGGTGACTTGATTGATTGCGTGATTGTGGGTTTTGTAAGTTTATTTTCACTCAGAGAAGCAGTTGTGAGACATTATTCAAGCATACTGCAGTTACAGACATAATCGGCACTTAACCCAAAGTTGAAATTTAAACACAGAAGCAAAAGGTGTGAAAAGTCAGGAGACAACAGCTGCTCAAACTGCAGCCATTCTCAAACCAGAATACACAGACTCAACCTTAACCATTATTTACAGGAATCCGAGACTCCCCAATTCCCTTATAATTTTATCAACCCCCGTCTCTTAAAACGTTCAAAGCTGACACCATTTTGCCTTGCAGACTTCCATTTTGTTTTACACATTTTAGTATATATGAGGAGGAAACAAATTTAACCTTTTCCTTACAAGAGCGTACAAGACAGATTTTCCACTATTTCTTGGTAAATGTGACAATCACAAACTGACTCCAGTTCCATCTGTTTCCTCCGGAGTGAAGGGGGCTGAAGGGATGGCGAGGGGTGTAAGGGGGGGTGGCCGGTTGCAGTCTTTTTCAGTGGGAAAAGGGAAGTCTGAAACTGGAGCATTGGCTTAGTGACAGGGAAACAATTCAAAGGAGACCTGAGAAGCAACTGCTTCATGCAGAAGGTGGTGGAGATGAGGAATGAGCTGCCAGAGGGGAGATTTCGAGAGATCTGGACCAAGCATGGCCGTTTGGGACAAGTTCAGGAAGGCAGCTTGGTCGGCATGCAAGAGTTGGGCAGTAGGGCGTTCTGTGCTGTGTTGCTCAGTGACACTTCACGTTCTGTCGGTTGTATTCACTGATCCTGAAGGTCAGAGACAGCAGGGGGGCAATCTGCTGAATTTGCCCTTTGACTTCAACCATAGACAGCACCTTACCCAGGTGCTTCATTGCTTGGTACTGTAAGAAACCTGACAGTTGTGGGCATAGCCCAGTCCCTCACAGGAACAAGCATCCCTTCTGTCTACACTAGTTGCTGCCTTGGGAAATCAGCACCATGTCCATTCTCTCCTCTCCATTCCTGTCGCGCAGAAGATGCAACAGCTCCATCAGGCCCAAGGGTAATTTCTCTCTTCTAAGGCTCTTTGCAGTACATGTCACACTAATAAACCCATTTACACATATGTGATGCTGCTGCAAGGAAGTTTTTCACTGCAGTTGTGCATGTCACAATAAACATTTAGTTAAATAAACTCATCTCATAGGGTAAGATGGACCCTAACCTCACAATTGACCTCATTGTGGTCCTTGCACTGAATTGACTGCCTGCACTACACTACAGTCTGCATTCAGTTTCTCTTTCTCGTCATTGTAACTATGCATGGAATTACCTGTCTGGATGGCACGTGAACAGAAGCTGTCTCTGTACACAAGACAATAATACACCAATTGAATGAACAGCAGGATCCGTTGCTGTGCAAGTTGATAGGGAGATTTAGAAGGTGTATGTATGTTACCTTCGTTAGTCAGGGGACTGAGTTCAAGAGCTGCGAGGTAATGTTGCAGCTCCATAACACTGGTTAGACCTGTGTTCAGTTCTAGTTGTCTCATTATCAGAAGATTGTGGAAGCTTTAGAGAGGGTGCAGGGCCAGGATGATGTCCAGATTGGAGAATGTTTTTATGAGGAAGGGTTGAGTGAGCCAGGGATTTCTGGTACACGGGGATGAGAGACTTAATAGAGGTATATGAGATTATGAGAGGCATTCACTGAGTGGAACGCCAGTGCCTATTTCCCAGGGTGGCAATGGCTAATACAGGAGAATATCCTTTTTAAGCTGAGTGGGCAGTTCAGGGGTAGTTTGCGCCCCACACAGTGATTTACTGCTGGGTGTGGTGTTAGAGGCAGATACGTTAGGGACAGTTAAGAGACAGAAAAGGGAAAGGTTATTGGCTGCGAAGGAGGAAGAGTTATATTGATGATAGGTTTATCTGGATCAGCACAGCGACATGACTGAATCTGGTGCCCTACTTTTTATAGGTACCATTACCAATTAAATGACTTAAGTGGTCCTGTCTGCCTTTTGTGATTTCTGTACTGGAGCACCTTGATCCCCAGAAGCAGCAAAGTTTTGATTTACTCTTGTCTTTTTTTCATTGTAGATCTTGGGAATTACGGACAGCCGTCAGCTCAGAGGTAAGCCCACCGCTAGTCGGTCCCACCTTCTTTTCCCCTGCCCCCCCACTTGTCCACTGCTAGTCAGTCCCACCTTCTCTTCCCCTGCCCCCCACTTGCCCACCGCTAGTCGGTCCCACGTTCTCTTCCCCTGCCCCCCACTTGTCTGACAACAAGAAACTCCTCACATGGGTCCCTTCCACCATGGACATTCTCTCCCCTCCCCCCTCTGTGCAAGGACAGAATTAGGCCTTTGACCCATCAATCCATCATGGCTGCTGTATTATCCCCCCTCAACCTCAGAAACCCCATCCATCCTGCACATTTTCTCCTCTTGCCTCTCCCCACCCCTCTCCCATTGGGCAGAAAATAAATAAGTCTGAAAGCATGTACCACCAGGCTTGAGGACAGCTTCTACCTTGCTGTTGAAAGACTATTGAACGGTCCCCTAGGATGGACTCCTGTTCTCACAACCTGCCTCACTGTGACCCTTGCACTGCACTTGTTCTGTAGCTGTAACACTTTATCTGACATTTGAAATGAAATAATCTGTACGGATCTTTTGTAAGACAAAGTTCTTTGAGCTTGGTAATAGGTTCCACTGAAACTGTGCCTTGCTGTGATACAGCAGTTGAGCTCCTGTAACTATCTACCTGGTTCTGATCTTGCACCTGATTGTTTACCTGCACTGTAAATTTTGTGTAGCCGTTACACTTGTGTCTCTGCTCTCATTGTACTATCGCTGTGCACTGTGTATTGACTTCCCATTGTATTGTTGTACATTGCTCAATAATATTCCAGTTCCTCTGTTAACCTATTCCTGCCCTCTCCTCTAGCTACGGGGGTTACAGCACCCAACCTGGGCAAGGTGGCTACACCCAGCCTCCTCCCCAGGGGTACAGCCACCAGGGCTACAGTGGATACAGCCAGCCAACGGACACCTCTGGCTACAGTCAGGGCAGTGGCTACGGTTCCTCCTACAGCCAGGCACAGACTGGTAAGTGTCGTTGGCAAACCCTGGTAACGGGTTAACAATTGTTCTGTGGGTCTCAACAAACAGTATGACATAGCGCAGATCCCTTGGCCCATGGTATTATGCTGACGTTTTAAACTACTCTTAAGATGAATCTAACTTTTAACTCCTACATATCCCTCCATTTTTCTATCATCCATGTGCCTTTCTAAGAGTTTCTTAAATGTCTTTAATGTATCTGCCTCTACCTCCATGCCTGACAGATAGATCCATGCACCCACCACTCTGTTTTTAAAAAAAAACACCTGTGACATCCTCTGTACTTCAGTCACCTTAAAATTATACCCTCTGGTACTAGCTGTTTCACCCTGGGACAAAGGCAGTGGCTGTCTGCGCTATCTTTTTCCTTTATCCTTCCCTCTTACACAGCATTGAACAAAGTAGAACAGTACAGCTCAATAAGCTCCCTTCTCTCCCCTCCAGAAGATACAAAATTATGAAAGCATTTCCCAGCACGTTCTACTCTATCAGTTGGTCCTGTCTACATCATCGTGGCCCTTGCACCATAATGTCTGCATGTCTCTCTGTCTGTTCCCTACTCTGGCATTGACCTCATCCTCCCTTCCCTCAGAGCCCATAACCCTCCAGTGATGTGCCCGTTTAAGAGTCTGAAATGGTCTGAATGTATAAGCCTCTACCTCACACCAGGCAACCAGCACGCTCTGTAAAATAAAATGTGACTTTGACATCTCTCCTAAACTTCCCTCCGCTTGCCTCGGTACTGACCATTGCTACCCTGGGAAAAAGATGGTGGCAGCCCACTTTATCAATGCCTCATAATCTAATGCAGCTCTATCAAGCTGTCTTTTGTCCTCCAAAGAGAAACACAGTAGCTCGCTCACTCTTTTCGTGCTCTCTAATCCAGGCAGTATCCCAAATGGCAGGGGGATGCAGAGTTCTGGGGAGAAGGCAGGAAGATGGAGCTGAGACCATGACCACTGGTCATATTGAATAACAGAGCAGACTCAACGGGCCAGAGGGCCCACTCCTGCTATTGTTTACATCATTTTGTTTCTAGCCCTTCATCTGCTGTTGTCAGCCCACAGAAGGACAAAGGTACTCAGCAGGTTTAGCTGGAGCACAGGAGAAGGGTGACAGATGCAGATGTGATATATTCTCATTTTCCTTCAGCAAGACAGCATCTCCCCTTCCCCCAGCAGATAGGTGAATTCTCTGTAAACTGTAAATCTTTTGTTTTGCACTCTTTGGCGATAATTAAGCTAATTCTGGTTGTCTGTCCTACATTGGCATTGAGTTGTACAGAACACACTCTGCTCCTTTAAAGCCATCTCTCCATGTTGTCCGTCGTGCCGCACTGCTAAACCTTTTCTTCCCCCCTCTGGTTGGCCTGCATCCTGCTATACCCTTCCTATCCACATACCTGTCCAAAAGCTTTTTAATTGTAATTCTACTTGCTGTGAACCACATGGTCTGCCAGCTTGTGCCATATATGGTCCACCCTCTGAGTGGAAAAAGTTGCCCCTCCTATCCCTATTGAATCCTTTTCATCTCACCTTAAACCTGTGCCATCTACTTCCTAATCAATAAAAGACTGCATTTTCACTCTCTCTGCTCCTATACACCCCTGAAAGGTAGTTTTCAGTTTTCTACGCTCTAAGGAGTAAAGTCCCAACCTCGTTCCCTCTAGTCCCAGCAGCATCCTTGCTCTGCACTTTCTTCAGCTTGTTGGATCTGCTCAGTCCTCCCCGTTCTGCTAAAGCTCTGCACAACCTCTGAAGCTTCCACCTCCCATAATGAAGGATGCCCACTGAATGAGTGAGTGTGGAAGAATTGCTCCTAAACTGGAGAAATACTGATCATCTACCTTAACTTTGCCTTTGTAAACTTCAGAAAGTCTCTGCACGCCCTTCTGTTAGTAACCCAGCCTATAGAACCTCTCTTTATAGTTGCTCTGCACACCAGGTGGTGCTGCCCTGCACTGTTGTGGCCATGTCTGCAGATGTGAGGGACAGACCTGCACACCGAATGGGAGCTGATGGGTGTTTTGTACGATTGCAGTGTGAGCTCCCACCGTTTACATGTTACAAATTAGATTTATTTGTCACATATACATCAAAACATTCCATGAAATGTGTTTGTGACACGACCAACACAGTCTGAAAATGTGTCGCCACGTTTCCGGCGCCAACATAGTTACTAGCCCTAACCCTGGCCATGTGTCTTTGGGTGTGGGAGGAAGCTGTGGCACCCGGAAGAATCCCGTGTGAAAGAACATGAATCTCCTTGCAATGGTGGGAATTGAAATAATGCTACGCTTTTATAAATAATACGATATGCCTAAGTGTTGTGTTCTCGTTGTAGGGTATGGGACCCAGCCCACCTCTCAAGGCTACTCTCACTCTGGCCAGGGTGGCTATAGTTCCTCTGGTTATGGCAATACCCAGGCACCACAGAGCTCCTACGGGCAACAGTCTTCCTACCCTGGCTATGGGCAGCAGGCGCCTTCAGCCACCTCCTCCAGCAGGTGAGTCTTTGACCACAACCTGGTCATGGGCTGATAAACACAACAACACCAGTCCAGGGTGGTGGTGGGGGGGGGGGGGGGCATGTCCAGCACCTGGTCCCACATAGTGGGAGGGGGCAGCTTGCCCAACGCCCACTCCCACAGGGTTCCAGGGTTGGGGGAACTGGGTGGTGTGTTTGGGGTGTGGGGTAGGACAGCTTGTTCCAACACCAGGGTTCCAGAAGGGGATATTAACTGTATATACCTGGCTCTTTTGACCATGAGCGCATTGTTGCTCCCTCAGCAGCTACGGGGGAACAAACTCGCAGACGACCAGTTACGGGCACCCACAGGGTGGTGGGGGCTACAGTCAGCAGCCAGGGTCCTATGGACAACAGCAGGGACCCTACGGACAACAACCAGGGTCCTACGGACAACAGCAGGGACCTTATGGACAACAGCAGGGCCCTTACGGACAACAGCAGGGCTACCAGGGCCAGGCAGGCGGAGGCTACGGTCAACAGGGCCAGTACGGTGGCAGTGGTGGAGGCAGCTCAGGAGGGGGTGAGTATTTGGTTCTGTTCAGGCTGCTACAACTGGGAGCCTAGTCCCTCGGGTCGTGCTGGTCCCAGCTTCCCCCACTACTTCACTGGCATCACAGAGAACAATGCCCTTCGCAGGAGCTGGGGAAGGGAGAACGTGGAACAGTGCAGCATCGTACAGATGCTTCAGCCTGCACTGTGCTGACCTCTTAGCATAAATCTAATTCTTCCCTTATTAACCATGTGTCAGGAACGCTGGGAGGGGGGTGGGGAAGAGAGGGCTAGTTACAGCACAAACATTCTCTGCAGTCTAGTTATAGAGCCGCGTAGCAGTTCGTCCCATTTGTCCGCCTTTGGCCCATACCCCTATAATCTCCCTTAATCATTGTAATTCCCTCTAAACTTTTGCTGTCCACGTACTTGGCCAGGTACTGTTCGTGTTATTAATGCACTTGCCTCAACCATTTCCTTTACTAGCTCATCCCATCAGGTCTCCATTAAATTTTTCCCTCTTAAACTTGTTCTGGATCCCCAACCTATCTGTACCCGTCATGGTTTTCTACATTTCTATAAGGTCAATTGGTTTCTTACTCACCAAGGAATATAGTCTGAACCTGCCCAGCCTCTCTCCATAACTCATTCCTCAAGTCCCTGCAACACTGTTCTATGTTCCGCAGTGTACTGGTGTTTTGGGTGAACAAAACTGGACTACTGTTCCATACGTGGACTCACTGCCATCTTTTACAGCTGCAGCATAACGTGCACGCTTCACCGCCCTGTCCCTCGTCTAAACTGTTCAGTGAATGACAGAGAATGTAGGGCCCAGGGCCAGCCCCTGGGGAATGCCACCAGTCACGGGTCTCCTGTCCGAGAAACTAACTTCCATTGAACCTGCTGTGAATACAGTTCGTTAGCTCTCCTTTGAATCCTCCTAGGAAAACATGAGAGGTGATTCACTGAAAGATAGGAAGTCCTGACATGGGGTGGACAAGGATGTTTAAATCAGCAAAGGAGACAAAAGCGAGTGGTCTCTCAGACTGAGGATGGTCATTTGATTCAGAAGCAGGCCCTTTGGCCCAGATGTCAATACTGACCGGTGGTCCTATGAGCGCTGAAGACTTTTGTACAAGTACTTGATGAGGACCGTCAGACATAGGAGCATGTTTAGACCATTTTGCCCACTGAGCCTTCCCTGCTATTCTATTATCCCTCATAACCCCATGTTCCTGCCTTCTCCCAGTAACCTTTGAGATTCCCTGACCGGTCAAGAGCCTGTCTGTATTCCAATGCGCTGTGAGTAACGTCTTATAAAACTTGGTCTCCACTACTGCACCCCCACCCCTGGTCCTGTTTCCCCCACGCTCCCCTCTCCTTCCTCCGTGTTTCTGTCTCTTAACTGTCTCTCCTTTCCCTTGCAGGTGGATACAACCAGGACTCCAGCCCCGGTGGAGGCTACGGCAGCCAGGAGCCCGGTGGATATGGAGGAGGGCAGCAGGAAGGCCGTGGCCGAGGCCGAGGGGGGTATAGCCGTGGCGGAGGAGGTGGTGGAGGCGGCGGCGGAGGTGGAGGAGCTGGAGGTGGCAGCTTCGAGCGAGGGGGCAGTGGAGGAGGAGGGCGAGGGAGTCGTGGAGGACGAGGTGGGGGTATGAGGTAAGGTTCAGCCTCTTGTTCCGTTCATGTGGGAGGAGGTGGGGAGACGTGTTTGAGGGGGCGGTAGAGCAGCCTGTTTTACCTCGACAAAGGCCGGTGTCTCGGAGTGGTTCACCAGCTTCATTCTACGAGGGATGTGTCATTAGGAGAGAAGAGGGTGAGGTGGGAAAGGGGAAGAGGAGGAAGTAGAAGGGGGGTGGGAGAGGGAGAGAGGAAGGGGGACTGTGGCCGGTGGAGGAGTGAGAGTGAAGGGACAGAGAGAGGGCTTGGGGAGTGGAGAAGAGGTTAGATAGGGAAGGAAGGGATGAGCCAGGGATGGGAAGTGAAGAGAGAGGTACTGGGGAGGGTTGATTTGGGATAGGGCAGGAGGGTACACCACAAGGGATGGGCAGTGAGGTTTTGTGTGGGGGGGGGGGGGTACTGTAAATTTTGAGCCAGATTAGAATGGAATGGGGGCAGGTGTGTCTGAGGGTAATGTGGACAGGTGAAAGGAGTGGTCCTAGGGGACTGGGTGGTGAATGGGGTAGGTATTCAGGGCAGAAGAGTCAAGAAGGTGGTGTTTGGGGTTGGGGTGACCCAGGGAAGGGTGAAGACCAGTATCCAGCAGAGAAGGGAGAAGTGTTGTGACGATTAGGGCTTGGAGGCAAAGGAAGACTGTTTCCAGGGGTGGTGAATGGGTGGAGCACAGCTAGGGAAGGGGATGAGGGAGGTGTGGGAGGGAAGATAACAGGGTGGGACATACTGGGGTGGAGGGGGCAATATTCAGGGTGGTTCTGAGCTCCAAGTACACTGACAATGTTGTGAACCAGTTGCATGTGGTGGGTGGGAGACAAAAGCTGATCGGGCCGGGCCTTTTTCCCCTACCCTGGTGTACCACCCTGTGTTCTCTCGTATCAAACCGAATGTTGTGTCGTTGGCCGTCGGCTGGGGTCTCCCGACAGGAGCCTGCTGTGCACTCAGCTGAAAGTGTGTGCTCGGTGGGGCGCCAGGGGAAGGAGAGGCTCAGGCCAGCTCTGTTGTATGTTCATCTGTGTCTGCAAACCATTCTGTTGACAAAGAGAAGGCCGTGGTGTCCTTAAGTCTACCAAGAAGTGGTGTGATTCCTTTTCTAAAATAAAGGGGGTGGAGTACTGTAATTTTTGTGGGGGTGGGCAAAGGGCCGAGAAAAGCTCTGTGACTATCTCTCCACCGGGTCAGACATACGCTAGTTGCTTTGTTTGGTGTGATGGTAACCTGCCACACGCCAAGACTTCGGCACGGAGCCGGGTTTGCTGCAGGGGTTCTCACATTAACTGCTGGTGTGTATCTCTGGGTTGGCAGATCAGGGCTGGGTGTGATTGACGGGCATATGAAAGCAAATATATTTACTACTTTATCTTAGATAAAACACATTTATTTATCTGCTGTTTTGATGTTAACAAATCTTGCAATTTTGTGTGTCACAGGTTTCAAAGTGAAATGAACTGTATCACTTCTGCACCCCTCCACACTAGTTTACATAACCAAAATCCTTTTTGTTTTTTGTTAATCCAAGAGAGTTGCATGCCGTACACAAATAAAGTTGACACCACAATTCAGCCGCTTTTAAGGTTAATGCAAGTCTCAGAAACAAAAAAAAACAAGGTCTTGTATACACTTAAAGATTCTGCCATAGCAGTGGTGTGTGTTAAGAGTGGAATCAAAGGTAACAAGTACAGCGAGGTGTCTTTACAACAGACGCACCTCTGTGTAGTTCTACATACCTACCGAATGAGTCCTGTATTATATTTTACATATTTTTATACCTAATCTTTTTTTTGTAGAAGGCAAAACTGTGTGCAGAGCTGTTAATGGTAAAATTGGCTGAGCTTAGTATGTGAATGTCCTATGCAAGGTTTGGTACTAGAGAGTATATTTTATGGTGAAATTTGGACAGATAAGACTTTTGGAGAAATTCCAACATACCTTTCGGTAAAAAGAGATGGTTTTCATTAACAGTGTCATGTTAAAATCAAAGGTCTGGTTTTTTTGAACAAAAAATAAGTGTATATATACATGTAAATATACCATAGGTCTAAGTTCATACACGTACATATACATACACACACACACCCACACAAAACATGCGCACACACAGACACGTGGAAAAAGCTTCAATATCTTCAAATTTGTCTTCTCAGCGGTGGTGAACGAGGTGGATTCAATAAGTTTGGTGGTAAGTGAAAGAGTTAAGCAAATCAAAACCAAAAAAAAAAGCAAAAAAAAACTCTAAAGACTTGAAGCATTCAATGTGTTTAACGGAGTATATTGTGGATCAAAGGCACTGTTATCATGGTATGACTTGTGGGGAATGTAAGGCATGGGGTTTACAAACACCAATCCCTTCTCTTCCCCTCTCTCTGCATCCCTTGGTGAGAGCCACTCTTCTGAGTGCCTTCCCTCAGCCAAATATCATTGTGTCCATCTTAAGAACATCAAAAACTGGGAGGGTGCGAAAGCTAATCTAAGCATCTTAAAAACAACCAAAAAAAACAAAATACAGTGAATGGGTCATGGTGTTACTGATGTGCATGAGTACAGAGACTGGTGTTTATCAAAACAAAAGTAACGGCGTTTGTTGGTCTGGAAAAATAACGCCACAATGTATGGGTTTAATATAGCATATATTCATGTGTATATAATTGAATGGTTACAGAGGGGTTTGCCAACATGTTACTGACTTGTGTGATGCGTCGGAAAGATGGTGGCCTCCAACCCGCCTTGCGGGTCACTCGTGGAACAGCTCCGGTCTGTGTGCATTCCTCTCGATCTCTGGGGAGTTAACGTTGAGGGTCGGCCAGTGCGACATACCCAATGTTGGGCACGTGTAGCTACTGCCCCTATCCAGCTAAAGAGACAGCAAGGAGATTCTGTTTAGGGCATCCTGGACTCGGGCAGAATGTCCTTGCTGTGTAGTGTTTGTGTTTTTGGGGGGAGGGTCTCTTTCCTCTCTAGTTCTTGTTTCTCTTCTTTTGCCTCAATTCTTCACCCTGGCCACTTGCATGAGAAACCGCTTTGTGCCAACCACCGATCCCACTGCAATCATGCCACATCTGCCATTAACAACCCACCCGATCTCTTCAAGTCGGGTTCACTTGTGGTAATGTAAGTTTACTGTTAGTGGTCAGAGAGGACCACCCCCACTCTTTCACTGTACTGTCCCTGTGCCCTTTACCCCTCAAACTCCCTATCCCATGGTGTGTCGCAAAGTGGGCTGTCGGGCATCTTAATCCAGAGTGATGAGTCTCAGAGTTAGTCAATCTACGGCTCCACTCCCCCAGCTGCTGATCATGGCCTGGACCATCTTCTCTGGGCTGAAGAGCTGTGTTGAGTGAGGGTCTTGAGCAGAAATTTCTCAAAACATGGGCAAGCAAGCACACACAAGGGGCTTTGTTTTAGAATCAAGGATTGAAAGTGAATGAAGCTTGCTGTTTACTGCACGTGTCCTGGGTGTTTGTCAAGCTTGTGTGTGGGGGCTCCACTGGAGAAGAATTTCCACCTGTCTGCTGCTGGGGAGAACAAAAACACCCCCAGCTGGTTACGGATCAGTTGAGTTGGAGGAAGGGGGCAAAAGTGGCTCATGTTGAGAAAAATGAAATGGTTTGTTTAAACAAGAGTGAAAAAAAACTTAACACACACACACACTCTGCCTCAGAGGTTGAAGTCACTGGTGGATTTGGTAATTGGTCACAGCATGATGTGGAAGGTTTGCTGCACAGGCAGGTTTTTTGCCACCCAGGGAACGAGCAGGCGGCGAAGCACTGACAGGAGTTGGAGTCTCAGCTCTGTTCTGGAACGTTTCGTTTGCATTGCCGGCGGGTTCTATGCTGCGTGGCGTTCTCTCACTTTCTCCCCCTCCCCTCGGGGCTGGGGGGGGTTGTGGAGTGGGGGGAGAGAGAGAGAGGCGGGGAGGTCCAGGTCTCAGGCATTAACTCTCTCCCTCTTTCTTTTTCAAACCCAAGGTCCCCGGGACCAAGGATCGGGAAACGCCAACCCAGGTAGGAATGACTCCTCGTTTTCTGTTCCCCTCCCCCTGCTTAATTGTTGCTGGCGAATGTACAGGGAAGGGAATTGGAGGGGCCAGGGTGGTAATCCTATAGTAAGCATACCCAAGATGGCATGTGCCATGTCTTTCTTTAAACCCACCCCATAATGAAAAAAGCAGATGATCTGTACTGTGAAATGTAGCAGAGAATGATATTTTGCAACCTGTCAGCAGCAAAATTAATACACAGGAAAGTGACTGGCATTGGCTTACAACAACATATGATGTTGGTTGATGGATTTTGAAATCCTCGCAGAGGCCTGGTTTACACATTGAACCTGTTCCTGTTAGCTTCACTCTGCTTTTTCTGTTGTTTGTTGGTGAATGTGGGCCATTCAGTAACTTTGGTAAATGCTGTATGTGGTGGCTTGGTACCTCCGTCAGTGAGGTGTGCGCCTGCACATATCTTATACGACTGGCGCATAGCAGGTGGCCACCACCCTCTGCTTCGCTGGCAAGTTCAGTATATTTTACAATCGTACACAATCGCATTCCCTTTCCCAGTTTCTGATGCAGTTTTATTCCTCTTAAACAATTAACAACAAACTGGACATGGTACTTTATTATCCTTAGAAAAGTTTTGTGTTTACTCCCATTTAAATCAGTGCACATGCTGCTGTCACTGGGCAAAAAATGGCACAGCCCAAGAATTCTGCACACACTGGTCATTACAAATTAGAGGAAATATTCGCCACAACAATTCTTGAACATGTTTTCTAAAACGTTTCATTTATTTCAATCTATTTTTATTAATAGTAAAACAATACACATGAGTAAGCAACAGGACTTGTCATATTATGCTAAAGAAGATTGTAATTATTGTTACAAATTTACTAATCCATGATGATCACTGCTCCAAATAACCATGGCAAACAAGAAAATTCTTTTTAAAAGATTATTGCCAATTCGGGCACACATTCAAAATGGCTCACCACCCTGGGTTAGAATATGGTAGAAGGCTCTGGTGGTGGGGTGGATTGTGTTAGTGACAGGGTTACTGAGGTGTAGGTTTCAGTGACAAGGGATAGAGTGATGGGTGGAGATGTGCTCCCGTGGTAACTCAGAAAGATATGTCATTTCTCTTCCCCCTGTCGCAGGCTCAGACCAGGACAACTCCGACAACAACACCATCTTCGTCCAGGGACTTGGTGAGAATGTCACTGTTGATACTGTGGCCGACTTCTTCAAGCAGATCGGCGTGATCAAGGTGAATTGCTGACCCCACTCTGGCTCCCTGGCCTCATGCAGCATCACTGCCAGTACCTTATCTCACGGCCCTTTGGCCCAATGCATCTGTGCTGGCCACAAAGTCAATGTAATGCTTGCCTGTGGTTCGGAACAGTACAGGCCCTTTTAATCTACTGTACCCTACCCTACCACATTGCCATCCATTTATCTTCCTCTGTCCGTGGTCCCCTATCTTCCCTGGTCCGTGTATTCCAGGCACCCACCACTGTAAAAACAAAACCACCTTGGACCATCTCCCCTAAACTTTCCTCCACACACCTTAAATGATGCCCTCTGGTATCTGCCACCGCCTCTCTGTCCACCCTGTCTATGCCTCAACATTTTGTGCACCTCTGTCAAGTTTTCTTTCATCCTTCACTCAGAAAGCCCTTTCCTCTAAGTTTGTTCAGCGTCCTGGTAAATCTTTTCTCCACTCCACATCCTTCCTATAATGAGGTAACTAGAACTGAACACGTGTGGACTGGTGTTGCAAAATTACCTTGCAACTCTTCAACCCACCTAAAGCCAGCCCACCATACACTTGGTTAGCGATACTGTCAACACGTAGCAACTTTGAGGGATCTATGGACGTGGATTCCAAGATCTCTGTTTCTCCACACCGCTAAGAATGCTGCCATTAGCGCTGTACTCTGCCTTCAAAAGTTTGACCTGGGTGCTTAGAATGAGTCTTTCAGGGGTACTGGTAGAGGCAGATGCAATGCAGGGATTGAAGAGGCATTTACGGACACGGGGTGGCTGTGGGGCAGAGGAATGCAGACTATGTACAGGGAGAGGAGATGGTTTACTGTCGGTTCAGACATTGACCGTGTCTGAGTGGTGTAGGGATGTTTGATGAATGTTCCTCAGCTGGCCTGTGAGGGGTTTGATGGCTGGTCTGGGCAGAGGTTGTGGTTGGTAATATGGTGGGGGAACGTTGTTGGGAGGTGCGGGATAGTATCTTGTTTTTCTCACCCGAACCCTTCTCTTACCCCCACTGCCACCTTGCAGATGAACAAGAGGACCGGGCAGCCCATGATCAACCTGTACACTGACCGCGAGACTGGCAAGTTGAAGGGTGAGGCCACCGTCTCCTTTGATGATCCTCCCTCGGCCAAGGCAGCCATTGACTGGTTTGACGGTGAGTAGCCGTGGATAATGGGAGTGGTTGGGGGGGGGGGGGGGTGTCCATGCTGACTTAAGAGCCTGGGAATGCTGGAACACGAGTGATTTGCATGTTGTATTTGGCATGCTACCAAAAACTCTAATAGATGCATTTTACTTAACTGGTTGAATCACGGCCTGATATGGAAGCACCAATGCCCAGTCCATCACAGGCAAAGCCCTCCCGCCACTGGGCACATTTACACAAAATGCTGCCACAAGTGAGCGGTATCCAGCACCCCACCATCTAGTCCAAGCCTTCTCACTGCTACCATCAGGAAGGAGGTACAGAAGCCTCAGGTTCAGGAACAGTTACTAGCCTTCAACAATAACTTCACTCACTGCTACTCTGAACTGATTCTATGATGTACAGACTCATTTTGCAACTTTTTATTTATTTGCACACTTTGGTTGTTTTTTCCACATTGTTTGCTTTTCAGCCTTAGTTATGTATTGATTTTTGTAAATTCATTAATTTTCATGTAAAATGTCTGCAAGGAAACAAGGTACTTAGTTTGATAATAAATTTACTTTGAACCAGAAATGAGGTAATGGGTGGATGAGAAGAGAAGAGGGGAAAGGATAACCAAAATGGGGGAATTGAAGAAGGACATGCTTGTGTTGGAGAGGGTCCAGAGGTTTCTGAGAATGATTGTGGGAATGAAAAGGTTAATGTTTAAGGAGCTCTGTGCCTGCACACTGGTGTTTAGAAGAATAAGCAAGGGTATTATTGAAACCTATCTAATTAAAGATCTAGATAGACCCTCTCCCAACAGCGGCACATTTTGTCTTATGTATGGAGCCTAAAGCTATTTTAAATATTCTAGATGCAGTCTCACTGACATCTTATAAACCCCTCAGCGTTACATCTTCCAGTCCTCTGGAAATGAATGCTAACATTGCTTTTGTCTTCCTTATTGCTGACTCAATGGTGGAGATGCAGAAAGACTCTGGGGAGGGAGGATATGGCCTTCCTGTTGACGGTATTGAGGGAGAGTAGTTTGTGACCAAGCCTGTCTCACCAACTCTTTCCTCTGTGTCTCAGGAAAGGAATTCAACGGTCACATGATCAAAGTATCCTTTGCCACGCGCCGTACCGAGTTCAGTCGTGGAGGCATAAGAGGCGGGGGCAGAGGAGGTGGAGGTCGTGGAGGTGAGTAGGATTCATAATGCTCCGGCCCTTCCTTTCCAAGTAGATATGGGGTTGGGGGGGCTTCTGCTTGTCATGGTGGGGCGTGGCTACTCCCGCTGCCCCTCTTCTGCCACTCCCCGCCCATGTCGCCGCTATGGAGATGCCAAGGGGTAGGTGGAGCCCAACTCTTGGTCAGTCAGTTTCTCTCTCCCCCCCGTTCTCATCTCCCCCTCTCTCTCTGGGTCAGGTTCCATGGGCCGTGGAGGATTCGGTGGTGGTCCACGAGGTGGTTTTGGAGGCGGAGGAGGAGGAGGAGGAGGTGGTGGTGGAGGACAGCAGCGAGCTGGTGACTGGAAGTGCTCAAATCCGTGAGTATGAGAGGTCTTCTCAAAACCCTGCCCAGCGTTGGTGAATGTCCAGGCTCAGAATAATACAGCACAGAAAAAGGCCCTACCGGTCAAGATCCCCATCTATGCTAGTTCCATTTGCCCTCAACCCTTCCTATATGAGTACCTGTCCAAATGTTTTTTCAATGTCATAAACGTTCCTTAGCCAGTTCCTCTTGCAGCTTGTTCCATACATGGACCACCCCCTCAGATACTGAATATCTTTCCCATTTCATCTTAACCCTCTGCCCTCTGGTTTTCAATTCCCAAACCCTGGTGGATAAGATAATCATACTTCCTTGGTTCGTAATGGCATTAAAGGTTGGGGAGAATGCTGGAGTTGCGAAGGAAGATAAATCAGCCATAGTGGAATGACAGAGCATACTTGACTTATTATAGTCATACTTGTGTATTATAGTCGTTTCCCCCTATTGTGGCCTTCTAGGAAATTAAACACCTCTGTAAGATCACCCTCCAAGGAGGACTCCCAGTGTGCCCAATCTCTCCTTATAGCTTAGTCTTTTGAGTTCTGGTGATGTCCTTTTAAATCTCCTCGGCACTGTTCCAGCTTAATAGCATATTTTCCCCAGAGAAAAGCCCAAGCCTACTCTACCTTTCCTCAGTATGATATGCTTTCTAATCCAGGCAGCATTGTAGTAAATCTCCATTGAAGACTCTCTAAAACTTCCACGTCATTCATACAATGAAGGAACTAGAACTGAAGGCAATACTCCAAATGAGGACTCACCAATATCTTGTATGACTGTAGCTCCTGTACACAGTGCCCTGACACATGGAGGCCAATGTGCCAAATGCCTTCTTTACTGCCCTGTCTGCCTGTGACGCCACGTTCATGGATCCCGTTGTTGTACTCTGCTCTCCCTCATCCCTGAAAGTCTTGCCTAAAATTGTCTTCCAGAAACATCCACACACAGTCTATCCAGTCTTTCCTTGTAACTGAAGCCCTTCAGTACAGCAAAATTCCTATCAACCATTTCTGTAGCTTAAACACTCCTTGCATTCAAAAGCCTGTTATACTACAACGAGAATATTGTGTTCAGTTCTGGTCAACTCGTAGAAAGGATGTGGATGCTTCAGAAAGGGTGAAGAGATTTACCAGAATGCCGGGTCGTCTAGAGAGCACGTCTTATGAGGAAAGGTTGAGTGAAGTATGGCATTTATCTTTGGAGAGGAGGAGCAAGAAAGGTGACTTGGTAATGATAAGGGGCATAGATAAAAGTTGGCTAGCCAGAGACTTTAGTTCCCAGGGATGATCTGAGCTGCTCATACATAACATCCCAACTTCATAGTCAGTATCCTTACTGATGAAGGGCAGAGTGCTAAATGCCATGGTCACTGCCCTGTCCACCTGTGAAATCACTCCCGGCAAACCCCTAGGTCCCTCAACTGTCTAACAGGGCCTGTGTAAGCCCGGTGTAGAGGACCATTGAGTGCTTGGGAGGTTGGTGGACAGGACTCCAGTCGTTATCTGAATGATCTCTCTCTCTGGCAGGAGCTGTGGCAACATCAACTTCTCATGGAGAAACGAATGCAACCAGTGCAAATCTCCCAAACCCGAAGGAGCAGGCGGGCCACCCCAGATGGGTAAGTAGGGGTTAAATTCCATGCGAGTGTCTCTGTCTTGGGAGTGGGTGGAGGGAATGTGCCTCAGATCTCTCTGCCTTTGCCTGACATTTCTGCCTCCCCGTTTCCACTGCAGGTGGTTTTGGAGGAGGCGATCGCGGAGGCCGTGGAAACTTTGACCGCGGCGGTTTCCGTGGCCGTGGAGGGGACCGAGGGGGATTCCGGAGCAGAGGTGGTGACCGAGGAGGGTTTGGCATGGGATCTGGGAAAATGGAATCCAGGTAAATGGTTATGCTGACCTTCGTATCACGAACATTTTCAGCCCCTTCCCAGACGCGCCGCTCAGTTCACGTCCCTCATGCCACTGACTTTGTAATTGAAGACACCCTTGTTGCTGAATGTAACAGTCTAACCCATTTTTGTTTTGTTTCTCTCTCTCCCTCAAGGAGTGATCACAGACAAGACCGAAGAGAGAGACCATATTAGTTTGTGTACATACTCATTGGGACCTTGGGATTTCTACCTTTTATTTTTTATTTTGTATACGGTTTCTGTGTTGATTTGTGCATCAAAGTGTGTAATAACCGTTACATTGCGTCAGAGGAGCTTTTTTTTTGTATTTGTTGGATTTTAACCTGTATTTTCCACAAGTTGACATTAAACCTCCAACTGTTTTAACTCCTCTCGTTACTTCTCCCGGAAAAGGGATGTGCCTTTCCCTGTCAGCATTCAAGTGGATGCCTCTCTGGGTTCTGGGCAGATGATAGGATGGAAAGCTATAAGGAAAACAGCCACCGATCCTGAGCAAGATAGAGTGAGAGATCAGGTGCGTGTGTACGTACGTACATATCCATAGGAATGAATCCCAAGAATCGGAAGGTTTCACTTACAGGGCCCGTATTAGACAGATTAGAAGGCTGAGGGAGAGGGGTGCAGGGTGAAACATCCCCGATATTAAATGAATAAGAGAATGCTTCTACTCGTGGGAGAGTCCAGGATCTGATGGGCTCCGCCTCAGAATCAAAGGATCAATTCATTACACTGTGCGTTAAGGTAGAACAAAGTAAGACAGTTAACAGAATGCAGAGTAAGTGATACAATTACAGGGTTGCAGCCAGATACGGTGCAAAGGTGAGATTGAGGGTCCATACTAGAGTTTGAAGCTGTCCTTCAGCCTGGTGTTACGTGCTTTCAGGCTTTAGTCTAATTGGCAATAGTCAACACAGTCTCATGGACCTTGATAGAGGATGTGACAAAACAGTTATGGAGAGTGTACGTGGATTTTAGAATGGCATTCAACAAGATTCCTCATGGTATCCATCTTGGCTGTTTGGATTCAAGGTCAAGTTTATTGTCATCTGACTACCTAAATACAACCAAAAAAATAAGATTCCTCTGGACCATGGTGCACCTATAAAGCACCATACACAGCACAAAGCAAAATAAGTCTAAACAAATTTCATTCACAACACATGTAAACAGCTCACTATTCAACTTCAATGTCTGCACCCCTTGTCCTGTTTTGATGTATTTACAAATATGAACGGGGTGGGGGAGAGACCCCACTGATCCTCTTGGTGGTTTTCACTTAATCGGATCCCTTGCTACTTCCAGTCCATACAGTGATCACACCTCGATCTCCTCAGAAGTGTAGGTGCTTGACTAATGAGGCTTTGTGTTCTTCACAGCAGAGCCATGCATATGCAGTGGAGAGAGGGTCTCAGGCTGTTCTTGTACAGTTGACAGTCCTCTACCTTTTTTCTGTACTCGTTATTGAGGCCAGCCATTTGATGTGTTTTGAGCTAGAAGCAGTACAGACATGAGGCAACTTGTTCAAAAGTGTGCTCAGCACAGGCCTACAGGGGGCAGCACTATCACTTGTGTACTGGAATGTCTGATTGCCTTGAAGCCTGCAGGAACAGTGGCCTGTTACAGACAATTTAAGATCCCTACATACATTAATACTGTTAAGGTTCTTGCCATTAATTGTACAGCAAAAAATTGGGAGAAATTCACCAAGTTGGGCAGCATCCATGGAGGGGACCCTTCATCAAGACTACAAAGGAAGGAGGCTGCATTGCTTGCGAAGTCAGAATAGAAGCAGCTGCAGTGGAGGACATGGGAACTGCAGGGTCTGGCTTTAGCCCCACAGCACTCAGTGAAAATAAGAGCTGCTGATGGTTTGGTATGGCAATCTCCTGTACTACCCACCCTTCACATGGCAGCACCTGTAAAAACGGTCAGCGGTGTGCCCCTGATGCACTGGATTGTGACTTGCATTCCTGTGTTAGAACTACTGTACTACCTTGCCCCTCCAACAGCAGGGTGTGGGATGTCCAGGGTTGTTGTGGAAAGAGGGATCAGAACACTGCAATGAACCCTAATTAGTCCCTGTGGAGACAGAAACCACCCATACAAAATATAAGTTTATTATTGAGAAGTGCAGGTAATACAGTGAGACTAGGAAAGATTATTTACACACTCACACCCACAGTTGCAGACTCGCTCACATGGTGTACTGAGATCAAAGGTCAAGCAGATGCTCCCAACAGACAAACCACGGAGAGTCGAGGATCCCTGTCCATTACCAGTGAGCTCCACTGCCCAACAATATCCTTGCCATTCATCCCCTCTTCACTTCTTGGACAACTTCAGCTGTTTGTACTTGGGAGGGGCCCACCTGAGGCAAATGGAGTCAACTGTAAGAGAGAGAGAGAGAGAGGCAAATTACTGGGGTTCTGCTGATACAGAACATTTCAAACCTGGGTCAGTGACAGAGCAGTTTGTTCAATGTCCGGTTAACATTCTGTGAGTGGGTGATGAGGACGGGAGCAAGAGGAAGAGATTTTTTTTTACCTGTGATGGGGGGCTTCTTGTACTGGGCACTCTTGAGGTGCTCCTCCACCAGTTTTGGGGTGACACAGATGACGTGCTGACCTTTCCAGTACTTCACCATGTTGAGTGACTGTAGTGTGCTGATGATGTCATTCTGGGTGATGCTGGTCATTTGGCTGTGGGGGGGGGGGGGGATAGAACACAGAGAGAGAGAGAGAGAGAGGTCACACTTGCCTCATGCTGTGGGGCTTTAGCCAGGGCCCCGCAGTTCCCATTCCTCCTACTGCTTCCTTCCATTTCCAAAGGTCAGAATCTTACTGACATTTTTGCTGCTGCAGCACAGAGAGAAATGATTTTTACTGCTGTGCAGTACGCATTGCACTTCTGTCCTGTAAGAGCAGTTTGTTCTGCTTTCAGCCTCTTTGGGTTTGGGCTAAGAAAAGGCTTTGTTCTACTTAGGAATGTGGTGTCAGCCAATCAGGATGGTGAAATTGGGAAAAGGTTCTAGGGAACACTGGACCAAGGTTTCGGCGAAGGACACTGGTGTGGGTCCAGGTCTTTTCTGGTGGGAGCTGGGAGGAGACAGGTGGTTGAGGATGCTGTCCCTGTGGCACAAGGAGCTTTGTGCAGATGAATGGCTTCAAGGAGGAAAGACCAATACTTCATTGGAGAGCTCATTTGATTGGGGTGTATTTCGAGTGACATTCGCAATGTGGTGCATGCTTTCACGCGGACTGAGGGTTAAAGACAACTTCAAGATGTGCTCCAACTTACGTGCACATGACTTTAATTATGATGGTTCTTTTTTTAAACTATTTGGTTAAGTTAACATTCATAAATATATTTCCTTTATAATTTTATGCCGTGTAGGGTCTGTTATTTCTTGCCGACGGGATTGCTTGGGAGCAGCAAGTCACAGAAATCAAGGTTTGGGTGGGCGGGACCCAGGTCATAATCTACCCTAGAAATAGTCTGAGAAAGATGGTTTTCTCACAGCTGAGTCCAGTGGCTGTTAGCAAGGGGTTAACAACCTTATCTCCAGAGATGCCCAATGAAAATAGTTACAAATTACAAAAAAAAACTGGAAAAGTAAAAAGTAGTGATGGAAAGAGGCTTTTCCTAAAATGTTGGGTGGGAGTCTACAAGTTCCTGTGGTAGTAACAAGACATGTTGTGGATGGTAATGGTTAAAATGATGGATGCAACCTTCTGACAGCACCACTTCTTGAAGATGTCCTCGATAGTGGGGTGGGGATTATGCCCATGATGGAGCTGGCCGAGTACTCCAATGCAACCCTGTGCATCGGAGCCTCCACATCACGATGCAAAGCAACCAGTCAGAACACTCTCCACCAAACATCTGTACAAAGTTGTTGTAGTCTGCAATGACATCCCATTGACCACCTTTCCTCTTTCATGTGTTGGCTAGAGACAAATCCTCATGTGGATGCTCAGGAACTTGAAGCTGCTCACTGTGTTGTAACACATGCCACTGAGGCATTGATGTTTCTTAAGGTGGGTGAGTCTTCAGACCAGAGGGCACAGCTTCAATCGAGCCCATGAAGGTTTTCCGTCATCCAGGTAAATCGAGGCACTGGACTTACTGTGTTGTCTAGAAGATGTTTTGCCACTCATTCCAGTTGTAATCCATGGTGGGTAGTTTTCTGGTTTATAAACTCCTGGGGTATAGCAACACATGAGGGTCTTTCAGAGTTGTAGAGGTAATAAGACAGTTTTATATTTGCATGAAGAAACACTGAGATAGAGACGTTAGGACTGCATTGCAAGTACCCCCCACCCCCTGTTCAGGGATGGGTTTTCCAGTTTGACAAAGGTGGTTTCTTTAACCCATCTTTCAAACCACCTGTCCTCCTTGTCCAAAATGTGCACATTGCTATTAAAGGAATGTCCCTTGTCCTTTAGGAGTAGATATACAGCTGAGTCTTGACCTAAGGTGTTAGCCCTCCATTTGTGAAGTTGCTGATATACAGATCTTATTGCATTGGATAGCATATACAATATTACTGTGTTTAAGTTTGTAGGATCCTCGGGGTGGATGAGTGAGAGTGTACGTTTGGAAAAAAACAGGGATTTGATGTTTGTTGAAAATCCTTCTGAGTTTCTCTGAAACTCCAGCTACATGCGAGCTGACTATGTTTTTCTGTCTGCTTTGCTCCTTACCTCTGTCTGTTGGGCTGATGTCCCTGATGGTTTTTGTCGTTTTGATGAAACAGGATAGCCACAAGCATCAAGACTCGGCTGTACATCTCCACCTGAAGGACAAGGGACACTCTTGATGATAACAATGTGCATATTTTGGACAGGGAGGACAGGCAGTTTGAAAGAGGGGTTAAAGAAGCTATCTTGGTCAAACTGGAAAACCCATCACTGAACAGAAGGGGTGGGGTACACCACCACCTACTTACAATGCAGTCCTAGCATCTCTACTCCAGTGCCTCCACAACAATTCACACCTCCATTCATGCAAAGATAAGACTAATGACCCTCTCATTGCATCATATAATTGCTATATCTTTAAACAACTCAGTTTATAAACTGGAAAGCTACCCACCATGGATCAGAACTGAAGAAGCCTCTCAAATGAGTGACGAATCATCTTCTAGACAACACAGCAAGTCCAGTTGCCTTGATTTACTACTGCTTGATAGCCTGGATGGAAGTCTATTTAGAATGGAGATGAGGAATTTCTCTAGCCAGAAGGTGGTGACTTAAATTGGTTGCCACAGCCACTTGTGAGGCCAAGTTATCGGGTACACTTAAGGCAGAGGTTGAGAAATTCTTGATTAGTCCGCACAAAAGGTCATTGGGAGGGAGGCAGGAGAATAGGTGATGAAATGGTGGAGTAGACGCAATGGGCTGAATGGCCTAATTCTCTGATGTCTGATGGTCATTTCCCTTGCCTGAAATCAACAATCATTTCCTTGATTTTGCTGACTAAGTGCAAGGTGGTTGTTGCAAACCCATTCAACCAGCTTATCTATATATACCCAGACGTAACACATTGACACAATCACAAATAATACATGTCAGCAATTCTACTTTGTTCAGAGTATGACATTTACTAAGTCAAAATCTCCAGTGAATTTCTGACTGATTACATCACCTCCTCGTACAGAGGCTTCCAGGTAGAATCAGAAGCTGCAGAGGGCTGTAGACTCAGCTAGCTTCATCATGGGCCCAAACCTCCTCAACACCGAAGACACCTTCGGGGAAAGCATTATGTACTCTCACCACCTGTGACATGCCCTCTAGGAGGAGGTACAGAAGCCTGAAGCCTCAAACTCAAAGATCCAGGAACAGCTTCTTCCCCTCCGTCATCAGATTTCTGAATGGCCCAAGAACACCAGCTCGTTCCTCTTTTCTAATACATTTATTTTCAAAATTTATTGAGAGAATTAGTACAGTAACAGGCCCTCATAGCACAACAATGCTCTGCCACCTAATCACACCAATGCATTCAATTAACACACTATCCTGTATACCTCTGGGATGTGGGAGGAAACACAGCAACAGGATGTACAAAATTACCAGGTTGGCAGAGAAACTTTAGACAATATTGAAATCTGTGGTGGTGTGGGAGTTTCGGGTGGGACTGATCAGTTGGTAAAGTGGGCAGAGTGATGGCAGATAGAGTTTAACCCTGACCAGCACGAGTGGTGCATTTTGCAAGGTCTAATGAGGGAAGGAACGGGTAATACTGAGCAACAAATAGACCTTGATGTACAAGGCTTAAACATAAACTGAATGGCGGGGAGCATTGTGGAATGGAGTTTTAGGGTGGGACATACACTGAATGCTGGACACAGAGAAATCCCCACCTTTCAAATTGTGCACCGGGGTTCCCCTACTGCTTGGTACTCCTCACCACTTATTTGGGGGTCCTTCCTGACAGGCTCGGGGATGTTGTTAAGTTGGAATCGTGGCTGGCTGGTTCTGGTCCTTTGTGTATGGGGAGCCTACCACCCACAGCACGTGCCCAGATTGTGCAGCTGAGCATATCAGTGTGTCCATGTGGGCTTGTACCAGCTTGTTTCTGTACATATTTGTCGCCGTGTTAGGATAAGGCTTCTAGAGGGACCCCTTGGAGGGCAGAAGATGGATGTAGATGCAGCATATTCTACCTGGAGGCAGTGATTTGTGATACCCAACAGGGATCTGTTCCAGGACCCCTGCTCTTTGCAACTTTTTTAAAATATAAATGACTCGGATGAGGAAGTTGAAGGGTGGGTTAGGAAGCTTGTTGATTACGTGAAGACTGGAGGTGAAGGGTAGGAGGTTGTTGTAGGTTAGGGGGACATTGACAGGATGCAGAACTGGACTGAGAAGCGGCAAATGGAGTTCAATCCAGAGAAGTGATTCACCTTTGGAGGTCAAGCTAAAGGCAAAGTTCAAGGTTAATGACAGAAAAGTTAGCATTTGCAGGAGCAGAGGACTGCTGGGGTCCACAGAAAGCTAGGGCTTTTCTCTGTGGAGGGAGAGAGGATGAGAAATGGCTTGATAAGGGCGTATAAGAGGCATAGATAGAGTGGACAGGGTGGAAATGGCTAATACAAAAGGATGCATTGCAAGATGATTGGAGTCATGAATACGAGATGTTCAAAATAGGCTTTTACAGACCATGGTAAATGCTGTAACTTTCATAATGTTCTAGGTTCATTCTTGTAGACACATCAATGTAAAGAAATGTGGAGGGTAGAGGATTGATGGCAGTGTAGCAAATACCAGGGGTGATTGATAAGTTTGTGCCCTAAGGTAGAAGGAGTTAGAAAACCTAGCACATTTATTTTTCCTACATTTACACACTTAGTCCAGCGGTCGTGGAGCATACGGATCCCTTCTTTGTGGAAGTCGGCGTCTTGGACCTTCAGAAGTGGTCCACAGCATGGGGTGATTGATAAGTTTGTGAGAAGGAGTTGAGTTATTAACTTAAAACTTTCTGCATTTTCACTCAAACAGTTGAACTACACACGCATGTAACAAGAGCTGTATGACTCATCTGCTTCTACCTTAGGCTACGAACTAGGGTTCGTGGACCACCTGGAGGTCCAAGATGCTCTCGTTACATGCACATGCAGTTCAACTCTTTGAGTGATTATGCAGAAAGCTTGAAGTTAATAACTCATCTCCTTCTACTTTAGTCCACAAACTTATCAATCACCCCTGCTGTGGGCCACTTCTACAAAGAAGGGATCCGTTTGCTCCACGACCACATACGTGGAGGAGGGAACTATGTTGAAAAATAAACGTGCTAGGTTATATAAAATTAACTCCTTCTACCTTAGGACATCAATCACTCCTCGTACTGTGGCCAAAAGGGCCCGTACTGTATTGTTCTATGCTCTATAATGCCAATATAACTCATTCCAAATCACATCCATTTTCTGCCTCAATGCACCGGGGGATCTTGGGGTTCAAGTCTGAAATAGGCTGCACAGGTCGTTAAGAAAGCATTTGCCTTCATCAATCAGAGTGTTGAGTGCAAGAGGCAGGAAGTGATGTTGCAGTTTATGAAACCCTGGTCAGGCTGTACCTGGAAGTATTGCATTTAGTTCTTGTCAGAAGGGTGGGGAGGCTTTGCAGAGGGAGCAGAAGAGGCTCATCAGGGTGCTGCCTGTATTAGAGGGCACGGGCTATAAACAGAGGTTGTTTTCACTGGCACAGCAGAGGCTGAGGGGAGACCTGGTAGAGGTTTGTTAGATTATTTCATGGCATAAAATTAGAGTAGAAAGCTGCTAAAAGAAAGGGATTGGGGCATCCATATACAGATGTCTCGCTCAGCAGCCACCCCACCATACCTGAGGTCTCTGATGGAGAGGGTGCCTCGGAAGTCACGGAGAATCTCCAGCAGGACCCACGACCAATAGCTGCGGTAGCTCAGCTTCCCCAGGTCAGAGAGCGGCTTCTCTGGTGAGCCCACCGTGCTCTCCAGCTTCGACAGCTCATAACCTGCCCAGGGCCGAGAGGACAGAGGTTATAGAGAGACGAGCAATGGTACCGGAGAAGGGGTGGGGGTGACATAGACGCAACTCTAGAGGGACAGCGCTTAGGGAAGAGAGGGATGAACAGGATGGACGCAGAAAAGGAGCTGTGAAACGCCAAGATATCCGCATACTTACTGAAGGCGATGAGGAACTTGCCATAGCCCCTCCTTTGGTATGGCGGCAAGGTTAGGATGCAGGCGACATTATTGCCATCTGGAGATTCCTTCTCCTGTGCAACAGGGAGACAGGCATGTGTTGAGATACGTCCCGTCTCATGTAACGGTGGCAAGGAATCCCTCCCCGGTTCTGCACCAACTCCTTCCCCTGCCTATCTCTGTAACTCCTTCAACCTCCAACCCTACACTCTTCCAAGAGTCTACTTTCTCAGAAGTTTGAGCAGCTTCCTGCTATCATCTAACCCTGACCAAACTGCTACAGATGTGGGACGGAGACCATTCTGACTGGTCATTTCTGTCCGCTCTGGGACACATGAAGGCAAGAGGTGACAGTGGTGCCTCTCATGCATTTGAATGATCATAACCAGGCTTATTATCAGTGACCTGATGTGAGATCTGTTGTTTTGCAACAACAGTATAGTGCGAGACATAAATTACTGCAAGTTGTGAATAAATAATGGAAAAGATGAATCTCAAAGGTTCATGGACTGTTCAGGAATCTGATGGCAGAGGGGAAGAAGCTGCTCCTGAATTGAGCGTGGGCCTTGTAGCTCCTCTACATCCCCCCTAGTGGTAGTAAAGAGAAGAGGGCATGTCCCAGATGCTGAGGGTCTTTAGTGATGGATGCCACGGAGGCAATGCCTGTTGAAGATATCCTTGATGGGGAAGATTATCCCTGTGATGAAGCTGACTGAGATTACAACCCTCCTCAGCCTCTTGCAATCCTGGCCTGAAATCTACCCCCCCGCCCCCCATGATCCTCTGTGGTGATGAATATTGCCCATGGATTGGATACCCCCTCTGGCTGAAGGAAATTCTTCTAGAACCCTAGCATAAGACAGACTCAATCTGGCACCTATTGATTACTTGTACTGCAGCTTATCTGTGACTGTAACAATTCATTTGAACATCGGAACAGAATTAGGCCATTTGTCCCATCATGTCTATTGAATCACATCTGATTTATTTTCCCTCTCAACTCCATCTTCCCATAACCTCTGATGCCCTCACTAATCCAGAACTTATTATTTGCTCTTTATACTGCATTGTTTCTGTTTGACCATGTTCTACCTCAATGCACGGTGCGATATCTTATTTGCCCAAACAGTATACAAGATTTTCACTGTATCGTGAAAAATCTTGGTACATGTAAAAAAAATCTATTAAGCAAAGATGCTTTCAAAAATAAAGATTTTTGATATTTAGAAAATTTACTACAAAAAGAGTAAACAGTAAAAAACCTAAATCAAATCAGTATTTGGTATGACCACCCTTTGCCTTTAAAACAGCATCACTTCCCTCAGATACACAATGAAATACAAACTTTTCTCTGTGGCATTTAATTTTTTTTGGAAAATGAATATTTGGAAATCTAAAATTTGCTCTTTTCTAAAGACACACTACAGCAGAAGACAAAAATTAAACATCTAAACCAAAACATATATAAAAAGGTTGCTAAAGTCTTTTACACAGTACAGTATATGTGACAGTAATAAACCACCTCTAATTCAGTTTAACACTTGCCCTCGTTTAACTTTCCAAAGTGCAAAACCCCACATCTGACAGAGTTAAACTCCATCTACCCCTCCTGGTCCCACTTCCCCAGATGGTCCAGGTCCCACTGCAACCTCAAGCAACTTTCCTCACACCCAGTGCCCTCCTTACCGAGTGGAATGTCGGACCAGTCAGTGTGAGAGGCCCACACCTGCATGGTTTCCTCATGCATAATCATTACACTGTCCTCCCCACCCATCCAAACCTTGGAGAAGTAGCCGACTATGTGGGCTCCCTGCCGGTCGACCTCCGTCAAGATGTAGAAGACAAATGGCTCCACGTCAAAGTAGAGGGTCTTGTGGTCAAGGAAGAGCTTGGCCAGCAGGCAAAGGTTCTGACAGTAGATCTGTGAGCTCAAGGAAAGGCAAGGCAGATTAGTGAGGCCAGTAGTGTCCCAGAACCCACCCCAATAGAGCACAAGAGAAAAAGCTCTTGCGTGCACGACCGCTTCCATCAGTTCCTACCGAATTCCAGGGACAAACACTCAAATTTTTCCACACAGGATGGTGGATACATGGAATCAGCTGCCAGTGGAAGTGGAAGCAGAAGGCCAATTACAACATTTAAGGATCGTACATGCAGCATCAGCATTCACCTTTAAAGGACTGAAAATGAAAGCAAGAACACAGAGCCCTTCCAGGGGAGGGGGAGAAATGCATGATTGCCTTCATTCGCTGGGCTCTTGGTGTCCCTAACCAATTGTTACTGTGTCCAGAACAGTATCCTCTCTGCCTAATTGCGTGACTGGCCCAGGAGGGGGACTCCTTCTCATCACTCCCACCCCATTCTCCCACTGTTCTCACCTTGTGGTCTCGACCATCAACCTCGTAGACAGAGATGTTGGTCTTACGGTAGATTTCCTTTCCAGGGGGCTGACGCCACTGGCACTGGGCCTGGACAGGGAGGAGATAGAGAGAGAGAGATCAGTCCACAGGCAAACTAATGATACCCCACCTGCCTTTCAAACTCCCCCATGGATGCCAATATTATAACAGGACTCTCCTCTGCCACCTCCTTGTTCCATCCACTCATCACCCTCCAGGCTGTAAAATCCTTTAAGTGAGGATGTGACCCCCTCTCACCCCGGATTTTGGATGGAAACGTCCTGTTATCGTGTTGACCCTATCCAGGCCTTTCCAGTGTCTGGTAAGTTTCAATGAGATGTTCCTGTCACCCACCCCCCCCACCATTGTCCTGAGAGCAGGCCAGAGATATCAAATGCCTCTCAAAGCCTTTGCTTCATGAGATCATTCTTGTGAACCTCTTCTGAGCAGAGTGGTTAGCGCACTGTCAGAGAAAACCAGAACTGTGGATAGAGCTCAGCACATCTCGGAAACCAGCCACCCCTTCATGGTCTGAGTACAGACCTCGCCACCTCAGTAATCACCCCGGACATTCACTCTTCATTGCCCCAGCAACCCCTTTCAGGCAGAAGCTAAAGAGATTATAATAGAGTTTAACATAGTGTTCTTGAGAATGATACTTGTTTATTTTTTAAAATTATATTTATTATTACTTTCTCTCTGCTAGATCATGTATTGTATTGAACTGCTGCTGCTAAGATAACAAATTTCACGTGCCACATGCTGGTGGTAATAAAGCTGATTTCTGATTTGCCTTTAACGTTGCTGCAACGGTTTCTCTGCACCAGTATACAATAAAATCAACTTTGAACAAACTGCTCTGAGTATGACAGCCCACAAAGTAATGCTAACCCTTCAACCCAATCCCAGGTTAAATGCACCCACCACGACTTTTTCCAAGGGTAGCAATGGCCAACACAAAAGGGCATAATTTCAAGATGATTGAACAAAACTATAGGGAGGTGTGAATTTCAGAGAAAGTATGTTTTTTAAAAATTTTACACAGTGGTGGATGCGTGGAACTGATGGTAGCAGCAGATACGGCAACAAACCTGAGACACTGAAGAGGCACGTGGATGAAAGGCAGGGCTATGAGAGAGGGAAGGGTTATATTGATCTTGGGATGGGTTAAGAGGTCAACACAGCTGAAAGGCCTCTCATGTGCTGTAATGTGATCAGAATTAGGTTTTTAATCACTGAGACATGTCACGAAGTTTGTTGCTTTGTGGTAGCAGCACTAAGTACAATAAAATTAGATTTAGTTACAATAAAATATATGAAAATAGTGCAGAAAGAGCAAAATAGTGAGGCAGTGTTCACAGGGTCGTGGACCATTCAGGAATCTGATGAGGGAGTTCTATGTCCTCGTCCCACCCTCCCCACTCGTGGTTTTACCGCGGCAGCTGTACCAGGTGGTAACGATAGGTCTTTTCAAACTTCATGTACTTCAGGCAGAACTCGCAAACCCACAGCTTGGGCTGCTTGCCGTAGTCATCAGGAAAGGGCGAGAAGTACCAGGCGTCGATCTCGTAGTGTCCAATCTGGATCTTGTCCACGTACTTCACTTTGGTGATCTACGTGCACAGGAGGGTGGAGAAAGAGACTCAGCCAGTCAGAACAGTGCAGGAGAGGCCATTTGCCCACCATGCCAGCACTGAATGTGACAGAAATTCAAACTCACCCCACCTGCACAGACATGGCTATGCACATTCCCCTTGTCCAAATCTACCAGCCCACGAGCCTCTATCAAACACATTCTCCATAACTTCTATGAACTTCAACATGATCTTACCACTAAGCACAGCTTTCCCTTCATCACTCTGCTTTCCACGGGGATCGCACCCTGCACTCATCTCCCTCCCGGCACTTACTCCAGCTACACTTGCCCCCATACATTCTCCTTCACCCCCATTCAGGCCAAAACAGTCCTTCCAGGAGAGACGGCACTTCAATTGAGTGTCTATCAGGTCATCTCTCCCCCTCGTTTTCCAATCCCCCATTCTGGTTCCCCTATCACCCCTTCTCCTTTCACCTGTCCATCAGCCTCCCTCTGGATCCTCTCCTCCAGCCCCTTTCTTCCATGGTCCACTAATTCCTACTTCCTCAGCAACTTTATCTCTTCTACTTGCCACCTCCCACCTTCTCACATCACCTCTCTGCCCTATGCTTTCCCACCCTTACCCATCACCCGCCAGCTATACCCCTTGTCCCTCCACTACCACATTCTGGCCTCTGCCCCCTCTCAGCCCGAATTGTCAATTGCTTATTCCCCTCCACAAATGCTGCCTGATCTCCAGCATCTTGTGTTGCCATTCCTTCATTCCCTGTCGCTCTGCATTCCTGCCTAATTAACCTACATCAGGTTTTACATCCATGCACTTTAGAAAGAATCCCACGTGGCTCAGAATGGCAACTCTCTGCCCGAGTCTGTAAGAAACCACAGAGATTTGCTGACACGTCACAGAAACCACCCTCTGCTCCAGGGATTCAGTTTAAACAGTAAAGCAGCCAGCACAATCAAAGACCCCACCCAATCCAGACATTCTCTTTTCTCACCTCCCTCCTCCCAGAAGATACACAAGTCTGAAAGTGTGTCTCACCAAGCTCAAGGACAGCTTCTACCTCACTGTTATGAGCCTATCGAATGGTCCACTTGTCCAATAAATAAGCCCTGCCCTACACACCTCCTTGCCACTCACCTGGAATGCATGCTTTCCTGTGTTTGACATTACTACACTGGGATAAAGATTCTGTCTGTCTATCTATCCAGCCATGCCCCTCAATCTTAATAACCAGTCAGGTTTTCTCTCAGTCTCTGCCGCTCAGGAGAGAACAAACCTAGTTTGTCCAAGTTTGGGGAGATGGGGGTGGAGTGCTCATAGCACAGCACACTTTAGGGAGTAGGTAACTCACCGCCTCGTGCTCCTTCTCCAGTGCTGCCGTGGTTGGGTCCATCTCTGCGTACGTCTGAAACACAACAGCAAGGGGACGGTGAGGTGAGGAGTAGAGGCTGCACTGGGAACACTAACGATCTGTTCCCATTCCCATACCCATACCCCTGGGTCAGATCCACACTGGACCAACAATGTACTGTTCCCATATCCGTATCCCTGGGTCAGATCCACACCTGACCAACAATGTACTGTTCCCATATCCGTATCCCTGGGTCAGATCCACACCTGACCAACAATGTACTGTTCCCATATCCGTACCCCTGGGTCAGATCCACACCTGACCAACAATGTACTGTTCCCATACCCGTACCCCTGGGTCAGATCCACACTGGACCAACAATGTACTGTTCCCATATCCGTATCCCTGGGTCAGATCCACACCTGACCAACAATGTACTGTTCCCATATCCGTACCCCTGGGTCAGATCCACACTGGACCAACAATGTACTGTTCCCATATCCGTACCCCTGGGTCAGATCCACACCTGACCAACAATGTACTGTTCCCATATCCGTACCCCTGGGTCAGATCCACACTGGACCAACAATGTACTGTTCCCATATCCGTACCCCTGGGTCAGATCCACACCTGACCAACAATGTACTGTTCCCATATCCGTATCCCTGGGTCAGATCCACACTGGACCAACAATGTACTGTTCCCATATCCGTACCGCTGGGTCAGATTCACACCTGACCAACAATGTACTGTTCCCATATCCGTATCCCTGGGTCAGATCCACACTGGACCAACAATGTACTGTTCCCATATCCGTATCCCTGGGTCAGATCCACACTGGACCAACAATGTACTGTTCCCATATCCGTAACCCTGGGTCAGATCCACACCTGACCAACAATGTACTGTTCCCATATCCGTATCCCTGGGTCAGATCCACACTAGACCAACAATGTACTGTTCCCATATCCATACCCCTGGGTCAGATCCACACTGGACCAACAATGTACTGTTCCCATATCCGTACCCCTGGGTCAGATCCACAATGGATCAACAATGTACTATTCCCATATCCATACCCCTGGGTCAGATCCACACTGGACCAACAATGTACTGTTCCCATATCCGTACCCCTGGGTCAGATCCACAATGGATCAACAATGTACTGTTCCCATATCCGTACCCCTGGGTCGATCCACACTGGACCAACAATGTACTGTTCCCATATCCGTACCCCTGGGTCAGATCCACAATGGATCAACAATGTACTGTTCCCATATCCGTACCCCTGGGTCAGATCCACACCTGACCAACAATGTACTGTTCCCATATCCGTATCCCTGGGTCAGATCCACACTAGACCAACAATGTACTGTTCCCATATCCATACCCCTGGGTCAGATCCACACTGGACCAACAATGTACTGTTCCCATATCCGTATCCCTGGGCCAGATCCACACATGGCCAACAATGTACTGTTCCCATATCGGTACCCCTGGGTCAGATCCACACTGGACCAACAATGTACTGTTCCCATATCGGTACCCCTGGGTCAGATCGACACTGGACCAACAATGTACTGTTCCAATATCCGTACCCCTGGGTCAGATCCACACTGGACCAACAATGTACTGTTCCCATATCCGTATCCCTGGGTCAGATCCACACTGCACCAACAATGTACTGTTCCCATATCCGTACCCCTGGGTCAGATCCACACCTGACCAACAATGTACTGTTCCCATATCCGTATCACTGGGTCAGATCCACACTAGACCAACAATGTACTGTTCCCATATCCATACCCCTGGGTCAGATCCACACTGGATCAACAATGTACTGTTCCCATATCCGTACCCCTGGATCAGATCCACAATGGATCAACAATGTACTGTTCCCATATCCATACCCCTGGGTCAGATCCACACTGGACCAACAATGTACTGTTCCCATATCCGTATCCCTGGGTCAGATCCACACTGGACCAGTTCCCATATCCATACCCCTGGGTCAGATCCACACTGGACCAGTTCCCATATCCATACCCCTGGGTCAGATCCACACTGGACCAGTTCCCATATCCATACCCCTGGGTCAGATCCACACCGGACCAACAATGTACTGTTCCCATATTCGTACCCCTGGGTCAGATCCACACCTGACCAACAATGTACTGTTCCCATACCCGTACCCCTGGGTCAGATCCACAATGGATCAACAATGAACTGTTCCCATATCCATACCCCTGGGTCAGATCCACACTGGACCAACAATGTACTGTTCCCATATCCGTATCCCTGGGTCAGATCCACACTGGACCAGTTCCCATATCCATACCCCTGGGTCAGATCCACACTGGACCAGTTCCCATATCCATACCCCTGGGTCAGATCCACACTGGACCAGTTCCCATATCCGTACCCCTGGGTCGATCCACACTGGACCAACAATGTACTGTTCCGATACCCGTACCCCTGGGTCAGATCCACAATGGACCAACAATGTACTGTTCCCATATCCGTATCCGTGGGTCAGATCC
This sequence comes from Hemitrygon akajei, assembly GCF_048418815.1. Classification (NCBI taxonomy): domain Eukaryota; kingdom Metazoa; phylum Chordata; class Chondrichthyes; order Myliobatiformes; family Dasyatidae; genus Hemitrygon; species Hemitrygon akajei. The sequence goes on from NC_133154.1 coordinate 2,842,484, forward strand.
ACACCTGACCAACAATGTACTGTTCCCATATCCGTATCCCTGGGTCAGATCCACAACTGACCAACAATGTACTGTTCCCATACCCGTACCCCTGGGTCAGATCCACACCTGACCAACAATGTACTGTTCCCATACCCGTACCCCTGGGTCAGATCCACAATGGAGCAACAATGTACTGTTCCCATATCCGTACCCCTGGGTCGATCCACACTGGACCAACAATGTACTGTTCCCATATCCGTACCCCTGGGTCTATCCACACTGGACCAACAATGTACTGTTCCCATATCCGTATCCCTGGGTCAGATCCACACCTGACCAACAATGTACTGTTCCCATATCCATATCCCTGGGTCAGATCCACACTGGACCAACAATGTACTGTTCCCATATCCGTACCCCTGGGTCGATCCACACTGGACCAACAATGTACTGTTCCCATATCCGTACCCCTGGGTCAGATCCGCACCTGACCAACAATGTACTGTTCCCATATCCGTATCCCTGGGTCAGATCCACACCTGACCAACAATGTACTGTTCCCATATCCGTATCCCTGGGTCAGATCCACACTGGTCCAACAATGTACTGTTCCCATATCCGTATCCCTGTGTCAGATCCACACCTGACCAACAATGTACTGTTCCCATATCCGTACCCCTGGGTCAGATCCACACTGGACCAGTTCCCATATCCATACCCCTGGGTCAGATCCACACTGGACCAGTTCCCATATCCATACCCCTGGATCAGATCCACACCTGACCAACAATGTACTGTTCCCATATCCGTATCCCTGGGTCAGATCCACACTGGACCAACAATGTACTGTTCCCATACCCGTACCCCTGGGTCAGATCAACACTGGACCAACAATGTACTGTTCCCATATCCGTATCCCTGGGCCAGATCCACACCTGACCAACAATGTACTGTTCCCATATCCGTAACCCTGGGTCAGATCCACACCTGACCAACAATGTACTGTTCCCATATCCGTATCCCTGGGTCAGATCCACAATAGACTAACAATGTACTGTTCCCATATCCATACCCCTGGGTCAGATCCACACTGGACCAACAATGTACTGTTCCCATATCCGTTTCCCTGGGTCAGATCCACACCTGACCAACAATGTACTGTTCCCATATCCGTATCCCTGGGTCAGATCCACACTAGATCAACAATGTACTGTTCCCATATCCATACCCCTGGGTCAGATCCACACTGGACCAACAATGTACTGTTCCCATATCCGTACCCCTGGGTCAGATCCACAATGGATCAACAATGTACTATTCCCATATCCATACCCCTGGGTCAGATCCACACTGGACCAACAATGTACTGTTCCCATATCCGTATCCCTGGGCCAGATCCACACCTGGCCAACAATGTACTGTTCCCATATCGGTACCCCTGGGTCAGATCGACACTGGACCAACAATGTACTGTTCCCATATCCGTATCCCTGGGTCAGATCCACACTGCACCAACAATGTACTGTTCCCATATCCGTACCCCTGGGTCAGATCCACACCTGACCAACAATGTACTGTTCCCATATCCGTATCCCTGGTTCAGATCCACACTAGACCAACAATGTACTGTTCCCATATCCATACCCCTGGGTCAGATCCACACTGGATCAACAATGTACTGTTCCCATATCCGTACCCCTGGATCAGATCCACAATGGATCAACAATGTACTGTTCCCATATCCATACCCCTGGGTCAGATCCACACTGGACCAACAATGTACTGTTCCCATATCCGTATCCCTGGGTCAGATCCACACTGGACCAGTTCCCATATCCATACCCCTGGGTCAGATCCACACTGGACCAGTTCCCATATCCATACCCCTGGGTCAGATCCACACTGGACCAGTTCCCATATCCATACCCCTGGGTCAGATCCACACCGGACCAACAATGTACTGTTCTCATATTCGTACCCCTGGGTCAGATCCACACCTGACCAACAATGTACTGTTCCCATACCCGTACCCCTGGGTCAGATCCACAATGGACCAACAATGTACTGTTCCCATATCCGTATCCCTGGGTCAGATCCACACCTGACCAACAATGTACTGTTCCCATATCCGTATCCCTGGGTCAGATCCACAACTGACCAACAATGAACTGTTCCCATACCCGTACCCCTGGGTCAGATCCACACCTGACCAACAATGTACTGTTCCCATACCCGTACCCCTGGGTCAGATCCACAATGGACCAACAATGTACTGTTCCCATATCCGTACCCCTGGGTCGATCCACACTGGACCAACAATGTACTGTTCCCATATCCGTACCCCTGGGTCTATCCACACTGGACCAACAATGTACTGTTCCCATATCCGTATCCCTGGGTCAGATCCACACCTGACCAACAATGTACTGTTCCCATATCCATATCCCTGGGTCAGATCCACACTGGACCAACAATGTACTGTTCCCATATCCGTACCCCTGGGTCGATCCACACTGGACCAACAATGTACTGTTCCCATATCCGTATCCCTGGGTCAGATCCGCACCTGACCAACAATGTACTGTTCCCATATCCGTATCCCTGGGTCAGATCCACACCTGACCAACAATGTACTGTTCCCATATCCGTATCCCTGGGTCAGATCCACACTGGACCAACAATGTACTGTTCCCATATCCGTATCCCTGTGTCAGATCCACACCTGACCAACAATGTACTGTTCCCATATCCGTACCCCTGGGTCAGATCCACACTGGACCAGTTCCCATATCCATACCCCTGGGTCAGATCCACACTGGACCAGTTCCCATATCCATACCCCTGGATCAGATCCACACCTGACCAACAATGTACTGTTCCCACATCCGTATCCCTGGGTCAGATCCACACTGGACCAACAATGTACTGTTCCCATACCCGTACCCCTGGGTCAGATCAACACTGGACCAACAATGTACTGTTCCCATATCCGTATCCCTGGGCCAGATCCACACCTGACCAACAATGTACTGTTCCCATATCCGTAACCCTGGGTCAGATCCACACCTGACCAACAATGTACTGTTCCCATATCCGTATCCCTGGGTCAGATCCACAATAGACTAACAATGTACTGTTCCCATATCCATACCCCTGGGTCAGATCCACACTGGACCAACAATGTACTGTTCCCATATCCGTACCCCTGGGTCAGATCCACACTGGACCAACAATGTACTGTTCCCATATCCGTATCCCTGGGTCACATCCACACTGGACCAACAATGTACTGTTCCCATATCCGTATCCCTGGGTCAGATCCACACCTGACCAACAATGTACTGTTCCCATATCCGTATCCCTGGGCCAGATCCACACATGAACAACAATGTACTGTTCCCATATCCGTACCCCTGGGTCAGATCCACACTGGACCAACAATGTACTGTTCCCATATCGGTACCCCTGGGTCAGATCCACACTGGACCAACAATGTACTGTTCCCATATCCGTACCCCTGGGTCAGATCCACACTGGACCAACAATGTACTGTTCCCATATCCGTATCCCTGGGTCAGATCCACACTGCACCAACAATGTACTGTTCCCATATCCGTACCCCTGGGTCAGATCCACACCTGACCAACAATGTACTGTTCCCATATCCGTATCCCTGGGTCAGATCCACACTGGACCAACAATGTACTGTTCCCATATCCGTATCCCTGGGTCAGATCCACACTGGACCAACAATGTACTGTTCCCATATCCGTACCCCTGGGTCAGATCCACACCTGACCAACAATGTACTGTTCCCATATCCGTATCCCTGGGTCAGATCCACACAAGACCAACAATGTACTGTTCCCATATCCGTATCCCTGGGCCAGATCCACACCTGACCAACAATGTACTGTTCCCATATCCGTACCCCTGGGTCAGATCCACACTGGACCAACAATGTACTGTTCCCATATCGGTACCCCTGGGTCAGATCCACACTGGACCAACAATGTACTGTTCCCATATCCGTATCCCTGGGTCAGATCCACACTAGACTAACAATGTACTGTTCCCATATCCGTACCCCTGGGTCGATCCACACTGGACCAACAATGTACTGTTCCCATATCCGTACCCCTGGGTCGATCCACACTGGACCAACAATGTACTGTTCCCATATCCATATCCCTGGGTCAGATCCACACCTGACCAACAATGTACTGTTCCCATATCCGTATCCCTGGGTCAGATCCACACCTGACCAACAATGTACTGTTCCCATATCCGTATCCCTGGGTCAGATCCACACTGGACCAACAATGTACTGTTCCCATATCCGTATCCCTGTGTCAGATCCACACCTGACCAACAATGTACTGTTCCCATATCCATATCCCTGGGTCAGATCCACACCTGACCAACAATGTACTGTTCCCATATCCGTATCCCTGGGTCAGATCCACACCTGACCAACAATGTACTGTTCCCATATCCGTATCCCTGGGTCAGATCCACACTGGACCAACAATGTACTGTTCCCATATCCGTACCCCTGGGTCAGATCCACACTGGACCAGTTCCCATATCCATACCCCTGGGTCAGATCCACACTGGACCAGTTCCCATATCCATACCCCTGGATCAGATCCACACCTGACCAACAATGTACTGTTCCCATATCCGTATCGCTGGGTCAGATCCACACTGGACCAACATTGTACTGTTCCCATATCCGTACCCCTGGGTCAGATCCGCACCTGACCAACAATGTACTGTTCCCATATCCGTACCCCTGGGTCAGATCCACACCTGACCAACAATGTACTGTTCCCATATCCTTACCCATGGGTCAGATCCACACTGGAACGACAATGTACTGTTCCCATTACCGTATCCCTGGGTCAGATCCACACTGGACCAACAATGTACTGTTCCCATATCCGTACCCCTGGGTCAGATCCACACCTGACCAACAATGTACTGTTCCCATATCCGTACCCCTGGGTCAGATCCACACTAGAACTACAATGTACTGTTCCCATATCCGTACCCCTGGGTCAGATCCACAATGGACCAACAATGTACTGTTCCCATATCCGTACCCCTGGGTCGATCCACACTGGACCAACAATGTACTGTTCCCATATCCGTATCCCTGGGTCAGATCCACACCTGACCAACAATGTACTGTTCCCATATCCGTATCCCTGGGTCAGATCCACACCTGACCAACAATGTACTGTTCCCATATCCGTATCCCTGGGCCAGATCCACACATGAACAACAATGTACTGTTCCCATATCCGTACCCCTGGGTCAGATCCACACTGGACCAACAATGTACTGTTCCCATATCGGTACCCCTGGGTCAGATCCACACTGGACCAACAATGTACTGTTCCCATATCCGTACCCCTGGGTCAGATCCACACTGGACCAACAATGTACTGTTCCCATATCCGTATCCCTGGGTCAGATCCACACTGCACCAACAATGTACTGTTCCCATATCCGTACCCCTGGGTCAGATCCACACCTGACCAACAATGTACTGTTCCCATATCCGTATCCCTGGGTCAGATCCACACTGGACCAACAATGTACTGTTCCCATATCCGTATCCCTGGGTCAGATCCACACTGGACCAACAATGTACTGTTCCCATATCCGTACCCCTGGGTCAGATCCACACCTGACCAACAATGTACTGTTCCCATATCCGTATCCCTGGGTCAGATCCACACAAGACCAACAATGTACTGTTCCCATATCCGTATCCCTGGGCCAGATCCACACCTGACCAACAATGTACTGTTCCCATATCCGTACCCCTGGGTCAGATCCACACTGGACCAACAATGTACTGTTCCCATATCGGTACCCCTGGGTCAGATCCACACTGGACCAACAATGTACTGTTCCCATATCCGTATCCCTGGGTCAGATCCACACTAGACTAACAATGTACTGTTCCCATATCCGTACCCCTGGGTCGATCCACACTGGACCAACAATGTACTGTTCCCATATCCGTACCCCTGGGTCGATCCACACTGGACCAACAATGTACTGTTCCCATATCCATATCCCTGGGTCAGATCCACACCTGACCAACAATGTACTGTTCCCATATCCGTATCCCTGGGTCAGATCCACACCTGACCAACAATGTACTGTTCCCATATCCGTATCCCTGGGTCAGATCCACACTGGACCAACAATGTACTGTTCCCATATCCGTATCCCTGTGTCAGATCCACACCTGACCAACAATGTACTGTTCCCATATCCATATCCCTGGGTCAGATCCACACCTGACCAACAATGTACTGTTCCCATATCCGTATCCCTGGGTCAGATCCACACCTGACCAACAATGTACTGTTCCCATATCCGTATCCCTGGGTCAGATCCACACTGGACCAACAATGTACTGTTCCCATATCCGTACCCCTGGGTCAGATCCACACTGGACCAGTTCCCATATCCATACCCCTGGGTCAGATCCACACTGGACCAGTTCCCATATCCATACCCCTGGATCAGATCCACACCTGACCAACAATGTACTGTTCCCATATCCGTATCGCTGGGTCAGATCCACACTGGACCAACATTGTACTGTTCCCATATCCGTACCCCTGGGTCAGATCCGCACCTGACCAACAATGTACTGTTCCCATATCCGTACCCCTGGGTCAGATCCACACCTGACCAACAATGTACTGTTCCCATATCCTTACCCATGGGTCAGATCCACACTGGAACGACAATGTACTGTTCCCATTACCGTATCCCTGGGTCAGATCCACACTGGACCAACAATGTACTGTTCCCATATCCGTACCCCTGGGTCAGATCCACACCTGACCAACAATGTACTGTTCCCATATCCGTACCCCTGGGTCAGATCCACACTGGAACTACAATGTACTGTTCCCATATCCGTACCCCTGGGTCAGATCCACAATGGACCAACAATGTACTGTTCCCATATCCGTACCCCTGGGTCGATCCACACTGGACCAACAATGTACTGTTCCCATATCCGTATCCCTGGGTCAGATCCACACCTGACCAACAATGTTCTGTTCCCATATCCATATCCCTGGGTCAGATCCACACCTGACCAACAATGTACTGTTCCCATATCCGTACCCCTGGGTCGAACCACACCTGACCAACAATGTACTGTTCCCATATCCGTACCCCTGGGTCGAACCACACCTGACCAACAATGTACTGTTCCCATATCCGTACCCCTGGGTCAGATCCACAATGGACCAACAATGTACTGTTCCCATATCCGTATCCCTGGGTCAGATCCACAATGGACCAACAATGTACTGTTCCCATATCCGTATCCCTGGGTCAGATCCACACCTGACCAACAACGTACTGTTCCCATATCCGTACCCCTGGGTCAGATCCACACTGGAGCACCAACGTACCCATCCTGTATCCATACTCCCAGTTCAGATCCACACTGGAGCACCAACGTACCCATCCTGTATCCATACTCCCAGTTCAGATCCACACTGGAGGACCAACATTAAGTTCCCGTACCCCCAGGCTGGAAACACACTGGGAACACCATCATACAATTCTCAAATCCATATCCCTGGGCCAGAAACACACTGGGAGCCACCATGAACGATTCCCATCTCCATACCTCTGGGCTAGACCCACATCAGGAGCACTGTTAATGGTTGGTTTATCTGTATTCCCAGGACCAGATTCACATCAGGAGCATCGTGCACATTACTGGTCCCAGACGAGGAAGAGGGCCCGGCTTACCTTCTGAATATGGTTGATCTCGTCGTGCTTGCGTTTCTGATTGCGGGTGATCTTGCGTTCTGGCTGTTCAGAGAGCTCGCTCATGTACTGGTCGCTGGTCTTCTGCACGGCCTCTTTCACTGTCTTCGTCAGGGCCAGCCGGTTCTTATCCACCCACTCGTCCAGCCGCCGGTTGACTGCGTGGAGGAAAGGGGAAGGCAGTCAGATGGCACTGTGTCTTAGTCCCATAGTGAGAAGCTGCTCTTATTACAAAAATGTTTTACTGAGATTTCTACAACACTAAAAGCAGTAACAGTAACTAACCCAAACGCAATTAAAAATAACACTAAATATCAAATAACATTTTAATATCTGTTACTTATCCCCTATAGTACCCAACTGTCCCAAAACACCTCCAGGCTACATGTGGACACTGCTCCCTCGCCACGGTTACCCAGGCCCAGACATATAACCAGAAGGTGAAGAGCAGCCCCTGCAGACATGCAAATAGGGATATTAGTTTTGCACACTCCGTGTACATGTGGTACACAGACTCCTCCAGCCAGCAGAAGTGAAAGCAGCTGGGATATCAGCGTACATGCTAATAAACTTATTGCTAAGACACTGCTCTACACAGCAGCCTCCATAATCCAAGACTCTGACACATAACCCCTGTAGGTACCTCCTAACTGCATCTCAGAGTCAACGAAAGATGGCTGACATTTTGTGGGACCGGCTCTCGGATAAGATTCCAGGGCTGGAGTCCGATGAGCAGCTCTGGAGGGAAGCCCATGCAGTCACACCACACACCTGGCGAGGTAGGGCAGAGGCGGGCTGCTGCTGTTGCAGTTGGCAAGGGTACGGTCAGACAGTGCTGTATCCCAGTCTCTCAGGAAGAGGCTAGGCTCTCCAGTGGAAAGGACTGCATAGACCAGGCCCAAGCAGAGGTTCAGATTCTCCAGTTGCCTTCCATTTCTGTGGCCTGAGGAGACAGTGTACCAATATGTACTGGAGTGTGAGAGAGATTTCAGTCTCCGAGTACCTGTTGTGGGGCTCAGGTTCTGGCTGCACGTCATCCCTGCGCTCCTGACCTTCAGTCACCCAGTTCAGACTGCTCGGGGGAATCGACCGGTCCAGCCAAGGGCTCTGCTTGAGCTGACTGCCTGCCCCTCTCCCAGGGTTACATCCATTCCCAGATATCCCTGGAGTACATGGTTACAATGGTGATTTCCAGGAACAAAGGGTCCCTCTGTGTTTTAATTTTATCAATTTAATATACAGCAAAGGGTATGGAGAGGGGAAGGTCTGTTGGCAGCTCATCTAGGCAAAGGAAAACTCTGATCTCAAACCTCAGCTGCCTTGCAACTATACCCACTCACGGGGAAGGACTTGGGAGTAAACTGAGGGAAAAATCCAGAGCTGGAGTCCCTAAGACAGTCCAACTTTGAGTTCAACGCTGACTAGTAATTTCTGCACCACTAGTGCCACATTGTGAGTCTCTGCCGTTCCTTTGGATTCATCATCTGTGTGAAGAGAGGAAGTCTGCTGCATGGGCAACAGTTTGCTCTCCATATCGTACTGCCCTGTCTTGCCTATCCCTCCAAGAGGACCACAAACCTGTGGTTTGGAGGCTTGTGTGTCTCAATGACCCAGAGAGCTGTGTTAGCTGGAGTCAGGGCTTTATGCTTTGGCTCTTGGTAGGGTCACCCATGCCAAACAGGTCAAAGGGTAGAGGCCAGACTAAGAGTGATCCACCGTTCATCCTGGTTTGGGTTCAGCTCAGAGCTAACAACCCTGACTGGTCAAACACAAAACTGTTATGGAAACAGCACTTCTGCATCTGAGTGTGACTGTTTCCCTGTGTCTCCACCCGCCACTTGCATGAATGACAGTAGCAAGGACCGAGAGGAAGCTACTGACATGATGAAAGAAGCCTTGAACACCACCAGAGATGGAGGACCTTCATTGCTGCCCTAAACGCCAGCAGCGTAACAAACAGTAGGAAAGTGTCTTGCTGCAGCTAGCTAGGATACAATATCCATGGTCAGCGCCAACCAACAGAGGGCCTTAAGGACTCTCTCACAAGCACAGGTACACACACAGTCTGGACCCGATGCTCCAGTGAGGAGCAGAGGACGGGCACCACATGAAGAGGGCATGGGATAGGGGACAGACAAGTCCTGGCAGAGGAGGGTGGGGAGGGGTCAGAAAGCCTGGGGGATGGGAAAAACAATGTTTAGTCATAGGACGCCCCAGCCCCGGGAATACTTACAGCCCACATAGTGAACGTAAAACTCTTCACGGTTCTGCTGCTCGTTCAGCCGAGACTGGATAACTTCTGCCGAATCTGCAAGGGAGGTCACAGAGTTAGCAGTGGGTGGGGAAATCCTCTTCCCCACAGCCACATATCAATCCCCTAATCATACTGTCCCACTCCTTCTCCACATCCCTGTGCCATTCCCCAAATTAATCCCACTGACCCAATCTCTCCCCACAGCCCTGTGTCAATCTCCCATTCCCTCCCCTTACCCCAACCCCCAAACTGTGGCACCTCTGGACCCCTATTCTGTCACCTCAACCCCTGCTCCTCTATCAGAAACCTGTTACCCTTCTCCTGCCCATCTAATCACACCCCATCCCCTTTCCCACTATTACACAGAAAACCTTCAGCACATTACAGGCCCTTTAGCCCACAATGTTGTGCCAACCATGTAACCTACTCTATAAGCTGCCTAGAATTACCCTACCGCATAGCCCTATATCCTAAACCTGAGTCTCTCACCTCCTACCCACCACTCAATCTCAAGCTACCACTCTCTCCCCTCTTAAACCTCCCTACCCCTCAATCTCATCCCCTTGACACCCCTCAAATCCCTCACGCCCTCCTCCCCAGATCCCCCCCATTCCCCTCCCGAGGCGCCAACCCCTCATCGCGTCTCTCTCCCATGCCCTTACGCCAACTGTTGTCGGCCCGGCGGCACAAGTAGGTCTCGCCGATCTCCACCGACACCTCCTGCTCCCTCCCGGCCGCCGCTCCCCCTCCGCAATGCCGCCCGCCACTGCTGGGGGGCGAAGTCTCGGGAGGCTCCGGACCCGGCCGCACCCGCGGCCCCTCCGCGTCCTCGGCAACGCCCGGCTCCTTCTTCACTTCCACCGCCGACTTGCGGCAGAGTTCGGGCGCGGACTCCATCTCCATCTCCTCGGTCTTCACCACGACACTGGTCGCCATCGTCGTGTGGGCCGCCGCCATCACCGTTTCGTTTTGTTTTCCCCTACAAGCCGCATGCGCGGGAAGAATGCTTCCAGAAAGGGGAGGGTACCGTCCCGCTGTGGCCGCGCCCATTGGTCCGCTGCTGTCATGGACCCAACACACTGAGGCTCTGATTGGCTGCCGCTATTTTGGCGTACCGTCCGTCCCCCACTGGTTTAGCCCCGATTGGTTCAACTGTATGAGTCTCTCCTCATTCGATTGGTCATCATGCCCTGCCAATCAAACAGTCTGCCGGATAACGGAAGACACAGTAACAGATGCTGGAAATCCGGGAGACAAGTATTCTTGTACATTGTTCTGGATAAAACCTGCCAATTACCCATTGAAACCATGATTAATGTGCACGGAATGCAGTGGGAACACAGTAAGAATAGAGAAAACAGTCAACATTTCAGACCAAGACCTTCAGGACTCTGCTGAACTCGTCCAACACCTAGAAATTCATTTGCATTAATGAAGCCATGAATTACGTCAGTCTCTGCGTCACGGGTTACGTCTCCTGATTCTATTCGTTTGATCGACAGCTCACGATAAAACCTGCCCCTCCATGTGATTGGTCGTACCCTGTTGTTTGCTCCCTCTCCCTCCTTTAGCTTTTATTGGATCTGCGTAGGAATCCCTGCCACGTAATTGGGCGTCCAAACCTAGCTCGACCCCGCCTCTTTCCCTCACCGGGGCCTGTATCGTCATTTCATATTGAAACTGCGCCTCCCTGGTCGTTGGAGCCGTAATTAATTTTTCACGACTTTCCAACCTGCCCTCCACCCCGCCCTCATTCGACCTGCCCCTCAACGCTGCCGCCAGCGATTTGCTGAATTTCCGGCACTAACCTGCCATCTCTTCTCTTGATTGGTCTAACTACCTGTCTCTCAGGAGAAACACCCTGCGGCCTGCCGTGACGCCAGCACGCAGAGGCTGCGGGAGACCGGGTTAAGTGACGTCATTGCGCACGCTGTTTGTCGGACCTTGGTGGGCGAAGGAAAAAGACCCGGAAGGGGAGAGGGGAGACTTCAAGATGGCGACCTTGACCATTTGGAGCTAACTCGTTTGTTGACTTTCGCCTCCATGAGGGCTAGGTATTTCCGAGCCAAGAAGAGCACAATGGAAGAACTTTGTCTACAGAATGCCTTACTCTTCGATAAAATCCAACTTTAAGTGGATTTACTCTTCAAACATTGAAAGATCCTCCCAACTTTGAGTCTTGGTTGGATTGTGTTGGGTTGCAAGATGGTGGCAGCTTGGAGCTTGGCCAGGATGGGGATGGCTGGTACTTGGAGATGGACCACTCTGGTCTCCACTTCTTTCAGATGTCGGTCCACCTCGGCCAGTGATCATTACCACCACCAGCACCAGCATCACCATGAAATGACCAAAGAACGCTCGAAGGCCGTCAGCACCTTCTACAACCAAACCGCCATCGACAGTGCGGCCGAGAAGGTAAAGACTACTCCTTGCCCTAGTCCTGTGTTTCTCTGCCTCTCCAGTGAAGTCACAGACTGGTTCTGTGAGTTGGGACATTCTGTTGCAGATGTAGGCAATTTTAGTGAGGCTACATTTGGAGTATTGTGGATAGGTTATATCACCTGTTGCTAGGAGGGAAGTCGTTAAGCTCGAAGCATTGCAAATAATATTGGCAAGGATGGTGCCAGGTCTGGACCTACTGACTTAGATGTTGAGATTGCTAGGACTGTAGTCCTTGAAGCATAGGAGAATGACAGGTCACCTTATAGAGGTGTAAAAAAATCACAAGGGTCATAGATAGAACGCGCAGGGATCCAGAAAATTAGAAGACGTGCAGTGTGAGGGGAGAGGTTTAAAAGGAATCTGAGGGGCAACTCAGTCAATGGGTGGTCCATTTATAGAGTGAGCTGCCAGTGGTAGAGGTTGGTACATTAAGAAAACAATTGGTTAGGTATGTGGATAGAAAAGGTTTAGTGTGATATGGGTAAATGGAACGAGCTTAGATGGTCAGCTAGGTTAGCATGTGTAAGTTGGGCAGAAGGGCCTCTTTATGACCTTTATTCTGTGACTTATTTTGAAAATGAAAGAATTCAGAAATTAGAGTTGCAAGTGAATTTGGAAGTTCTAGTACAGGACTAACTTCAGATTAATTTGAAGATTGAGTCGTTGGTGAGGAAGGCAACTGCAATGCTAGCATTCATTTTGAGAGGACTAGAATATAAGAGCAAGAATGTACAGCTGAGGATTTATAAGGTGCTGACGTTCAAAAAATTTTTTTTCTAGAGTACATCCTTAAGATTCATTTTCCTGTGGGCATACTCAGCAAATCTACAAATAGTAACTATAGCAAGATCAATGAAAGATCAACCAGAGTGCAGAAATAGCAAACTGTTTAATTATATATAAATAGCAAAAAATAACTGATGCACCATCAATAACTCTCGGAGACGTGAGGCGAGATATAGGCTTTTATTGTCTGGAAGAAAGCACAAGCAGCAAGTGACCATCACACAACATCCTGGAGACTGAGGCCGGGATTGTGCCTCCAATCGCCTTTATACCGGGGTCCATGGGAAGAGCCACAGGAGCAGTCAGCGGTGGGGGGGGGGGGCGTGTCCAGACAATTATATGTAGTTCACCACAATAACAAAGACATGAAATAACAAGATAGAGTCCTTAAAGTGAGATCATTGGCTGTGGGAACATCTCAGTGGATGGGCAAGTGAGTGTAGTTATCCCCTTTTGTTCAAGAGCCTGATGGTTGAGGGGTAGTAACTGTTCCTGAACCTGGTGGTGCGAGTCCTGAGGCTCCTGTACCTTCTACCTGATGGCAGCAGCGAGAAAAGAGCAAGTCTAGGGTGGTGAGGATCTCTGATGATGGATGATGCTTTCCTACGGCAGTGCTTCGTGTAGACGTGCTCAGTGGTTCATAGGGTTTTACCCATGATGGACTGGGCCCAAATCCTCTATCTTTTGAAAGGATTTTCAGTTAGGAGGCATTGGGGTTTCTTTTCCAGGCTGTGACCACGTTTGGAAGATTATGAGCATTTTCCTTCCGAAGGAAGGATGTGCTGTCCCTGTTTATTATAGTTTTGTACAATAATGCTTAATCAAACTATATATACGCACTAGATTACTCAAATATTACTGAAATATTAAATACACAACAGGAGATGCCTGATTTATTCTTTGTGTCCTTTGGAAGGCTGTGATTAGAGAGACTATTTCTGGAAACAGCAAGGTCGAAAACCCAGAGGTCATCAGTGAAAAGTAATTGGAGAGAGGATCAGAGGGAGAGAAATTGCTTCTGGATAGTTGCCACTGTGGAACAGTGTGTATACACAATGCTGCTCAGGTGTAGAGTTACGAGTTCCATCGTCTCCCCTGCCACGTTGTGCATGCACGTATCTGAATCCGAATCGATTTTAGTATCAGCGGTGTGTGCCGTGAAATTTGTCATCTTTGCGGCAGCAGTACATTGATAAAGAAATGAAACTGTAAATTACAGTGTATATATGCATGGACACGTATGTGTATATATATTTTTATTTAATATATACGTTAAATAGGTAGCGGAAAAATTGAAATAATAAATAGTCAGATAGTGTTCATGATTTCAGTGTCTATTCAGACTTTGGATGGCAGAGGGGAAGAAGCTGTTCCTGAATCATTGAGTGTGTGTCTTCAGGCTTTCTGACGGTAGCAATGAGAACAAGGCCTAACCTGGGTGGTGGGGGTCCTTAATGATCGACTCCGCCGCTGTTTGTGGAGTTTTCACATTCTTCCTGTGACGGACCGTGTGAAATTCTCCCCCCCCCCCCCCACCACCTTGTGCTGCAGTTTCTTCCCAAACCCCTATAGAGTCAATAGTGCCTGTTTCTACGCTGTATGAGTGACCTGGCATCACAGAGAACTTTTGCCACATTGGCCTTCATAAATCAGAGCATTGACTAGGAGCTGAGATGTTTTGATGAGCTTGTATAAGACGTTGGTGAGGCTGAAGCTGGAGTATTGTGTGCATTCTAGTCACCTGCAAGAAAGATGTCAGTAAGATTGAAAGAGTGAAGAGAAGATTTACAAGGATGATTTTTATGGAAAGGTTGAATAGGTTTGGACTTCATTCCCTGAGCTTGCGGTATTCAAAATAATGGGTTTTTATATGAAGAGCTTTGTTTGGAGTTCTTTGAGGATAAAATGAGCTCAGTGGATAGAGGGGAACAATGGATTTTGAATTCTTAGTTAAGGTGCTGCTCAAAGATTCAAAGCACATTTATTGTTAAAGTAGGTAAGCAGTATACAACCCTGAGATTTGTCTTCCCACAGCTAAGAAGCCAAGAAAACCATGGAATCCATTGAGAGAAAATCATCAACCCCCACCCACACCCCATGCAAAAAGAAAAGAATTGCTCAAACCGCAGCAAAAAGTGAAAACGCAGAATATAAAACACAAAATAAAAAGGCATTTCAGTCCAGTTCAGCTCAGTGTTCATTATCTGTCCGTCATCCTGATTCAGAAATTGGCCGAACTAGCAGCAAAACAATCAAAGACATCACAAGGTGAATTGGAGTCCCCAATCTGTAATGTATGTTGATTAAACCTTGCTCGGGCACCATCCCCCAACAGCATTGAGGGAGAGAGAGGTTATTCAAATGCAAGGACCTTCCCTCGAGACCCGCGAGCGCAAGGGGAGAGAGGCAGATGCCCTCCTCCGGCAGTAGTGAGCAGGAGGCCGGTAGACAGCGCTGAACGCTCGCTCACCTTCCACACATGCCTCGATGATTTCAGTCTTCAACAGCACTTTAATCGGCGAGAGATGGAGTCGATCCTGGACCCGTACCCCATCTCCTGGCTCCCTGGCCTCCATGCTTTGCTTGCAGCCTCCTGGAACCCTCTCGGAGACAGCAACATGCCAGATCGCCCAATCGGCCTGAAAACACACAGCCACAATGTAGATAAGAACGTAAGAATCAGCCACCTGGCCCGTCGAGCCTGCTCAACCATTCAGTAAGATCATGGCTGATCTGGCCATGGACTAATCTCCACCTACCTGCCTCTTCCCCATATCCCTTAGTTCCCCTACTATGCAAAAATCTATCCAACCTTGTCTTAAATATATTTACCAAGGTAGCCTCCACTGCTCCAACAGAAGCAGAACCACATCTGAAATAAAAAGAAGGGAGTTTCTTAATGATGTCTTGAGGATGTTGTCCTCTAGCACCACAATGGTCATGCACTGCAACCAAGGAAGACCCCAGTTGTGATGATTACTCGTACCACTGGACCCGGACTTCCGGGGTCGAGAGAGTGGAACTGCCCTGTGCAAGGGCTTTTCCACTTTCCAAACTCTCCCAGCCTGTCATCGTCGGATACGCAGGACAACCGTTTGATTAGAATAACCAACACGGACACATCATCGGCCAAATGACTTGTTCAGGCTGTGTTGTAACTTGGTGAGGGCAAAGGCAGTAGACGTGGTCTATGTGGACTTCAGCAAGGCCTTTGATGACTTTCTGCATCTTAGGCTGCTTGGGAAGGTTGAAGCTGACGGGATCCAGGGAGAGTCGGTACTTGGTTGATCGACAGGAAGCGGAGAGTGACGGGGTAAGGTAGTGGTGATCTCCAGGGATCATGGCTGGGCCCTTTGCAGTTTGCCATAGATGTCGATGGTTTGCATGAGAATGACGTTTGCAGATGACCCAAAAGTAGGTGCGGTCATTGAGGTAAACAAGGGGAATGGCAATGCTTGCGCTCATCATTTAGGGCAGGAGTTCCCGGCCTTTCTTAAGCCATGGACCAATGCCATTAGGCAAGGGGTCTGTAGGCCCCTGGTTGGGAAGTTCTGATTTAGGCGATTAAGCTGTACAAACTCTGCTGGGCTACGATTGAAGTATTGTGTCCAATTCCTGTCTGAATTAGAGGGCACGTGCTGTATCGAGAGGTTGGGCAAACTTGGGTTTTTCTCTGGAGTGGTGGAAGCTGAGGGGGGATCTGATAGAGGTTTATAAGATTATGAGAGGCACAGATAGAGTAGACAGCATCTTTCTCCCCATGTCAAACACTGGAGGACATGCAGTTACGATGAGACACGATAACTCCCAACGATATGTGGGACAAGTTTTTTTTAAACACTAAGTGCCCGGGTGCCTGGAATAACCACTGATAATGTTCAAACAGCAAAGATGAGCTTTTTTTGTTTTAACAACTTTCCTTTCTCCATTATGTTTAGTACACTGGGCTGCCACTTTCTTCAGTGTCGATTTCATAGATGCAAATGTAAGTTCTGTACATGCAGTTAATGCCAGCTGTCCGTCCTTTATGTCTGGACACAGTATCCAGCAATTTAAAAGCTAATACAATGTCAGGAAGTTCCTTTCTGTATTTATGCACTGGATTGTACTTTTGTACAAATTCAGTAATATTTGTAGAGATGTCCCTGGAAGTGCTGAAAATGTCTGAACATGCAGGTAGAGGTAGAGGCTTCTTACGGCACGATAGAGGCATTTAGACAAACTGAACGGGCAGAGAATGGGGGAACGAGGAACAAGAGAGGATTCAGCTTGAATACGGCTTTGTCCTCGGAATGGAGATTGTGGGCTCATTGCTGTACGGGTCGCGGTTCGAGTGGGAGGGCGGTGAGGATGGGGTGAGTCGGGGATGGTGAAATCGAAATGGGGGGTGACATTTCACTGGGTCTCCCCTCTCCCCTCAGGCATCTGTGCGGCTCACTCCCACCACCATGCTGTACGCTGGCAAGTCACCGGATGGCACACACCTGTTGGTAGGTGTGAGGTGGGGTAAGGGGACGGAAGTGGGGGGGAGAGGAGGGGAAAGTGTTAGGGTGAGGGTGGGGGGTGAGGGAGAGGGATGGGATGAGGAATACCAGAGTGAAATGTGAGGGTGGATGGGTTCAAGGATATGGGAGGTGGGGGAAGATGAGCATGGGGTACTGTTAATGTTGGGATGGGGAGGAGGAGTGGTTGGGTGGGGTACAACAGGGGACCATGTTAGTTTTGGGAGATACAGACGGGGATCCGGGCTGATGAGGATCTGACGGACTCTCTCCCCCTGACAGAAGAGTGCCCGCTACCTGCTAAAGGAGCTGCCGGTGCGGATCGCCCACCGGATCCAGAGTATCCGTAACCTGCCCTTCATCCTGGGCTGTAACCCTACCATCCTGCAGGTGGTGAGTGAGCTGTCCAGCCTCTCCCCTCACTCCGTCCCCTCGCGGTCTGGTCCCGGCTCCGCCCCTCCTGCCTCTCGGACAGGGTGGGGTTGTTTCACTCTGTCTTCTCTCTGCCCCACCTGACATTTCGCTTCTCTTCCAGCACGAGCTGTACATTCGGGCCTTCCAGAAGCTCAGTGACTTCCCCCCGGTGAGTCTCATCTCCCCCCCTCCGTTCCTCCATTTGCCCACCAGCCTCTCCCCTCCTCGTGGGGTGGGGTGGGGCTGTATCGGGCACCCACTGACCCTACCAGTGGATTAAGGACAGCTTTCTTACTCTCAACCCTCTTCTGCCCCCCCCCCCACACCGCCACCCCTCACAGATTAAGGATGCTGAGGCTGAGGCCCAGTACTGCCGACTGCTTCAACAACTGCTCGATGACCACAAAGACGTGGTGACCATGCTGGCCGAGGGTTTCCGCGAGAGCCGCAAGTACGTGGAGGTGAGACCCGTGCCGGACGGGGGTCGAGGGGGGTGAGACCCGTGCCGGACGGGGGTCGAGGGGGGTGAGACCCGTGCCGGACGGGGGTCGAGGGGGGTGAGACCCGTGCCGGACGGGGGTCGAGGGGGGTGAGACCCGTGCCGGACGGGGGTCGGGGAGGTGAGACCCGTGCCGGACGGGGGTCGAGGGGGGTGAGACCCGTGCCGGACGGGGGGTCGAGGGGGTGAGACCCGTGCCGGACGGGGGGTCGAGGGGGTGAGACCCGTGCCGGACGGGGGTCGAGGGGGGTGAGACCCGTGCCGGACGGGGGTCGAGGGGGTGAGACCCGTGCCGGACGGGGGTCGAGGGGGGTGAGACCCGTGCCGGACGGGGGTCGGGGGGGTGAGACCCGTGCCGGACGGGGGTCGAGGGGGTGAGACCCGTGCCGGACGGGGGTCGAGGGGGGTGAGACCCGTGCCGGACGGGGGTCGAGGGGGGGTGAGACCCGTGCCGGACGGGGGTCGAGGGGGGTGAGACCCGTGCCGGACGGGGGTCGGGGGGGTGAGACCCGTGCCGGACGGGGGTCGGGGGGGGGTGAGACCCGTGCCGGACGGGGGTCGGGGGGGTGAGACCCGTGCCGGACGGGGGTCGGGGGGGGTGAGACCCGTGCCGGACGGGGGTCGGGGGGGTGAGACCCGTGCCGGACGGGGGTCGGGGGGGGGTGAGACCCGTGCCGGACAGGGGTCGGGGGGTTGGGGGGAGGTGTGACCCGTGCCGGACGGGGGTTGGGGGGGTGAGGTCCGTGCCATTAACCGAGGGGTCCGTGGACTCCAGGTTTGGAGGGATATGGACCAAACTCAGGTATTTGGGGCCAGTTCATAAACAGCATGAATGAGTTGGGCTTAAAGGCCTACTTCTGTGTTGTAAAATTGTAACAGGAATGACTGCCACTTCCTCATCCCATATACACCCCCCACCGCCACCCTTTGTGAAAGTAAATGTGTCTCCTCTCGCCTTAAATCTGTTACCTTAGTTTTTTAGACTCCCCATCCCTGGTGGGGTGGCAGGGGAGGGAAGAGGGGGAAACACTGTGTAACTATCTACCATATCTCGGCCCCTTATGATTTTATAAACCTCTATATGGTCACCTCTCAGCCTCCTTCACTCCAGGGAAAACAGTCCAGCCAGTCCAATTTCTTGTAACTCAAGTCCTCCAGTCCTGGCAACATCCCCGTGAATCTGTTCTGCTCCCTCTCCAGCTTAATCAACCCCTTCCTATAGCAGCACGACTGGAACCGCGTACGGTGCTCCGAGTGTAGCCTCATGCAACTGAAATGTGTACCTTTCACTAGGTCTTGCAACAGAGAATTAAAGAACGCAGAGGATCTTTTCAAAAGTGCATTGTTACTTGCAAGGTGCAGTCCACCTCCACTCAACAGACTGGATGGCAGGCAGCCTCCATCTTTATACAATTCTTTGCCTGTTATCTGTTCTGGCTGACCCCCCCAGCAGCTGCAGTCTGTTTCACTTCTATTTAAGGCCAATCAATGTATCGATCTTCCTGAGCAGAACATTCCGTGCCTCCTGTCACGTACACACTTTGCATATAGCAAAGCATTCTGGGATTATACAAGTTCCATTTTGTCACATTGCAAGATTAAATATATTTTAAAAAATCTCAAAGTTCCAAATATACTTCCACCCGTGATACCTGTACTCAGTGCCTTGATTGATGAAGGCTTGCGTTCCGAACACCTTCATTGTTCTGTCTCCCTGTGATGGCACTTTCAAGGAACCAGGTACATGTACCCCTGGGTCTCACTGTTCTACAACCCTCCCCGGGGTCCTCCTGTGTTACACTAATCACACCCACCCTTTTTCTGGGCAACTAGAACTGAACACAATACTCCGAGTGCCGCCTCACCAACATCTTGTACAGAGTCAGGTTTATTATCTCTTTTATGATGGTTTATTATGATGCCACATAATATCCCAGTTCCTGTACTCAGTGCCCTGACCGATGAAGACCAGTGTGCATACCTGTTCCCTCGGGTACCTCTGTTTTACAACACTCCCCATGGTCCTTAATCACGACCTTCCTGTAAATTAAATTCATGGTAAATTTATTATCAAGGTACATACATGTCACCTTGGGATTCATTTTCCTATAGGGATATACAGGAAAATAGAAAGTACAGTAGAATTTATGACAAAATGTACACAACCAATGTACAAATGACAGATTGTACAAATAAATAAATAACTGGACCGACAACATGGGTGGCTGGGTTCTTGAAAGTGAGCCTGTAGGTGGAGAATCAGTTCAGAGTTGAGCTGAGTGACGTTATCCCCCAGGTTCAGGGGCCTGGTGGTTTGAGGGTAATAACTGTTCCCGAACCTGCCAGAAGAGTGAATGGCCCGGGTGGTGGGAGTATTTGATGATGGATGCTGCTTTCTTGTCAATGTGCTCAGTGGTGGAGAGGGCTTTGCCTGTGATGGACTGTGCCGTATCCACCACTTTGTGTGGACTTCTCCGATCCTGGGCATCGATGTTTCCATACCAGGCTGTGAAGCAGCCAGTCAGGATGCTCTCTACTGTGCATCCAGAGAAGTTAGTTGAAGTTTTTGATGATAAGCTGAATGTAATCATGATCCTAAGAAAACAAGCGTGCAGTCGTCTTTGTGGTGTTGATGTGTTGGTCCCAGGACAAGTCTCTGATATGGTAACGCCAAGGAATTTAAAGTTACTGACCCACGAATGACCTCAGGGCTCAAGGTCCTCTGCTTTCTTCCTGCAGTCGATAATCGATTCTTTGGTTCTGCTGATGCTCGGTGCGGGGTGGTGGTTGTGGCACCACTCAACCAGATTTTCAATCTCCCTCTCGTGCCGATTCGTCACCACCTTTGATTCGGCCAACAGTAGTGGTGTCTTCGGCAAATCTAAATAAGTCACAAAATCACGAGTAGAGCAAAGGGTTGGGCACACAGGTTTGTGGAACACCTGAGCTGATGGAGATTGTGGGTTTCCGGATGCTATGACCACAATACTCATTTTATACATTTCAACACGGTTGCCCCTCAGTCATAGAAAAGTACAGCAGGGAAACAGGCATCTAGACCATTTAAACCTTCTCCCATTGACCTGCACCGGGACCGTAGCCCTCCACACCCTTATTACCCCGTACCTATCCAAACTTCTCGTAAACATTGAAATCAAGCTCACATGCACCACTTCTGCTGGCAGCTCGTTCCACACTCTCATGACCCTCTGGGTGAAGAAGTTTCCCCTCACGTTCCCCTTAAACTTTTCACCTTTCACCCTTAACCTGTGACCTCTGGTTGTAGTCCCACCCAACCTCAATGGAAAAAGCCTGCTTGCATTTATTTATAATTTTGTATACTTCCATCAAATCTCTCAGTCTCTGTTCCAAGGATCTCCTTGGAGCGTCCCCTATGCTTCAAGGAATAAGGTTCAATCTATCCAGTTTCCCTTTAACTCCATCCCTTAAGTCCCAGCAACATTGTTAGAAATCTCCTCTGCACTCTTCAGCTTAATGACATTTTTCTGATAGAAGGGCCAACAAAACTGTACACAATAGTCCGTGTGGCCTCACCAACATCTTGTACCACTGCAATGTGAGTTCCCAACTTCCCTACACAGCGTACTTACTGATGAACGCCGTCCTGTCTACCTGCGACCCCACTTTCAGGAAAGCCCGCACCTGTACCCTTGGGTCCTTCGACTCTATGACCTTGTCCACTATGCAAGCCCTGGTTTAAATTCCCGAAACTGCATCAAGTATAGAGCACGAAAGTGATCCCACAGGCCCTTTGGCCCATTGATGCCGTGCTGACCCCTGCTCCATAAGAGCAGAATCAGGTCATTCGGCACATCAGGTCTGCTCAGCTATTTAATCATGGCTGATTTAACTTCCCTCTCAACCCTGTCCTACCTTCTCCCTGTAACCTTTGATGCCTTTACTAATCAAGAACCTATTCCACAGATTTACCACCCTTTGGTTAAAGAAATTCCTCCTCATCTCTCTTCTACACTGATGTCTTTCTATTCTGAGGCTGTGCCCTCCGGTCGTAGACTCGCCCACTATTGGAAACATCCTCCCTACATCCACTCTACCCAGCCCTTTCAGTATTCTGTAGGTTTCAATGAGATTCTACCCCCCCCCCCCCCAATTCTTCTAAACTCCAGCAAGTACAGGTCCTACCCCATCGAAAGCTCCTCTTATATTAACCCTTTCATTCCCAGGATCATTCTCATAAATATTCTCTGACCTATCTCCAATACCAGCACATCCTTTCTTGGGTATGGGGACCACAGCTGCTCATGTTACTCCAAACGTGGTCTGATGGATGCCTTGTAAAGCCTCGGCATTGCGTATATTCTAGTCCTCTGAAGATGAATGCTTAACATTGCATTTGCCTTCCTCACCACCGACTCAACCTGCAAGTTAACCTTTAGGGAATCCTGCACGAGGACTCCCGAGTCCCTTTGCACCACCATTTTTTTTAAAGTTTGCTTGCTGTTTAGAAAATAGTGTGCAGCTTTACTTCTGTCAAAGTGCATGACTGTACAGTTCCCTTACCTGCCACTTCTTTGCCTATTCTTCTAATCTGTTGAAGTCCTTCTGCAGGCACCTCAACTCTACCTTCTTTTCCACCAATGAAGGATCATTTATCTACCAGTTGCAGTACATTGACATGTATTAGGAATTTAAACCTTTGTTTCATCTGTAAACTTGGCCACAAAGTCCTCAATTGTCATCAAAGCCTGCCTTGTTAAGCCCACCTCTGCTGAGGGTGTCCTTTCAAACATAGGGAGGGAGGGAGGGGAGTGTGGAAGGGAAGGATGTGGGGGAGGGCTGGTGGGCCAGAAGAAACAAGGGGAATGGGACGGCAGGCAGGGAGAGGAGGAGATTAGGGACGGTATGGAGGGAAGTAAAGTGAGGAAGGGAAGGGAGTGGTGGGGGGAGGGTTGTTGGGATACGGGAGGACAGCAGGGTGCCTGTGGGGAGAAAAGGCTCAACCAGCGTCAGAGTTGGGAATCAATCCCGTCTCTGGTGCAGAGCTCACTTCGGTCTCTCTTCCACCCCCAAGGACGAGACAGTCATCCAAACGTTCCTGGACAAGACCCTGACGTCGAGGCTGGGGATGCGGATGCTGGCCACCCACCACCTAGCCCTCCACGAGGACAGGGTAGGCATGAAGGCAATGTGACTGGACGCCTGGGGGCAGTGTGTACCCACCGGGAACCCTGCCGTGTCCTGCTCGTTCCTGGCATTCACTCACAATCAACCGGGACCCTTCCCTGCCGAATTCCCAATAGGAACCCCCCCCACTCCGTTCATTCCCACGGTCCGGACTTCCAATGGGAACCTACACCATCCACTGGGACCCTGCCCCTTCCCATTCACTCCCACTGGGACCCTGCCCCTTCCCATTCACTCCCACTGGGACCCTGCCCCTTCCCATTCACTCCCACCGTCCACACTCCCACTGGGACTCTGCCCCTTCCCATTCACTCCCACCGTCCTCACTACCACTGGGACCCTGCCCCTTCCCATTCACTCCCACTGAGACCCTGCCCCTTCCCATTCACTCCCACTGGGACCCTGCCCCTTCCCATTCACTCCCACTGGGACCCTGCCCCTTCCCATTCACTCCCACTGGGACCCTGCCCCTTCCCATTCACTCCCACTGGGACCCTGCCCCTTCCCATTCACTCCCACTGGGACCCTGCCCCTTCCCATTCACTCCCACTGGGACCCTGCCCCTTCCCATTCACTCCCACTGGGACCCTGCCCCTTCCCATTCACTCCCACTGGGACCCTGCCCCTTCCCATTCACTCCCACTGGGACCCTGCCCCTTCCCATTCACTCCCACTGGGACCCTGCCCCTTCCCATTCACTCCCACTGGGACCCTGCCCCTTCCCATTCACTCCCACTGGGACCCTGCCCCTTCCCATTCACTCCCACTGGGACCCTGCCCCTTCCCATTCACTCCCACTGGGACCCTGCCCCTTCCCATTCACTCCCACTGGGACCCTGCCCCTTCCCATTCACTCCCACTGGGACCCTGCCCCTTCCCATTCACTCCCACTGGGACCCTGCCCCTTCCCATTCACTCCCACTGGGACCCTGCCCCTTCCCATTCACTCCCACTGGGACCCTGCCCCTTCCCATTCACAATGAGAGCTCATTGTTCCCCCCCCCCCGTTATCCGCACTGTCGGCATTACCACCCACGTTGATCGTTGATGCCACTGGTTGTCCAACTCCTTTTCCCCTTCAATTCCAGCCTGATTTTGTCGGCATCATCTGTACGCGTCTGTCACCAAAGAAGATCATCGAGAAATGGGTCGACTTTGCCAGGTAGTCATTGGCAGGGAGGGGCTATCGGAAAGAAGAATTGATGGCGATGGGAGGGCAGGAGTCAGAGAGATGAGGAAAAGCATAGGGAGACCAGAAGGAGCATCTGTGTTGGGGGGTTCACGGAGATGGGGAGGGCTTACGGGAAGGAGGGAGGGAGTAATGGAGACTAGATAGATTGTAAAAGAGGGAAGGGGGGTCACAGAGATGGGACCTGCACAGGGGAGTGAAGGACAATGGAAATGGGAAGGGGTGTAGGGGAGTGAGGGGGTAATGGAATCGGGAAGGGTTGTAGGGGAGTGAGGGACAATGGAAATGGGAAGGGGTGTAGGGGAGTGAGGGGGTAATGGAAACGGGAAGGGGTGTAGGGGAGTGAGGGGGTAATGGAAACGGGAAGGGGTGTAGGGGAGTGAGGGACAATGGAAATGGGAAGGGGTGTAGGGGAGTGAGGGGGTAATGGAAACGGGAAGGGGTGTAGGGGAGTGAGGGGGTAATGGAAACGGGAAGGGGTGTAGGGGAGGGCAGGGTTGATAGAAATTTGGAGGAGAGAGAGGGGGTTGTGGAGATGGGAAGGCGTAGGTGAGGGAGACTGGGAGGAAGGAGTAAAGGAGACAGTGAGGGAGGAGCCAAAGGAGATGGGGTATGGTGTTGGGGAGGGAGGGGTGACGGAGATGGGGAGTGGTGTTGGGAAGGAAGGGGTTGACAGAGATGGAGAGTGGTGTTGGGGAGGGATGGGGTAACGGAGATGGGGAGTGGTGTTGGGAAGGGATGGGGTGACGGAGATGAGGGAGGGTACATGACCTTTCAAACACTCTCCCCCTTCCAGGCGCCTCTGTGAACACAAGTATGGGAACGCTCCGCGGGTCCGGATCAGTGGACACGTGGCAGCTCGCTTTCCTTACATCCCGATGCCTCTGGACTACATCCTCCCGGAATTGCTAAAGAACGCCATGAGGTGAGAGCTCATGGGTATTGAGACACTGACCCGGTGGGGGGGGGGGAAGAGGGTGGTGTGTCTGACACCGGGTCCCGGGGTGGGTGGGGAGGGGAGAGGGTGGTAGATCTGATGTCCAGACACCGTGGGGGGAGTGGGGAGTGATAATGGTGTGTCTGACACCGGGTCCCGGGGTGGGTGGGGAGGGGAGAGGGTGGTGTGTCCTGTCCTGGAGTGAGCAAGAGGACAGGACGTTGTATCGGGATGGTGTTTGAGGATGAGTGACAAATGGATGTGGTATTCCAGGGCCACCATGGAGAGCCACCTGGACACACCATACAACGTTCCAGATATTGTTGTGACAATCGCCAACAACGACATCGACTTTATCATCAGGTACAACATTAAACTGTAGCGCAGATCCACTCCCTCACACTGTCCCTCAGTGACCCCTCTCCCCCAGTGCCCTGACATTGCTGTATCCTGCTGACATTAATACAGATCCCCCACACAATCTCTCACTCCTGTGAACACTCTGCTCGCTACATAAGTTACGTGTGAGCACACGAGGCCACACAATGAATTTTGTGAGCAAGTTTGGTCACCCTGTTATGGGAGGGGCATACTGAAACCGGAAAAGAGTACAGAACAGGTTTACCAGCATGTTGCCTGAACTGGACAGCCTGAGTTGGAGGGAGCGGGTATCCAGGCAACACTGGACAATGAGAAGCAACCTTATACTTTCATAAAATCATGCGGGGCAGACAGAAGGTGGATGGTCACAGTCTTTTCCCAGGGTAACGAAGAGACTTGGGGATTTAAAAGGGACCTAAGGGGCAGCTTTTTTGCTCAAGAGGGTGGAGAGTTTATGGAAGTGGTTGAGGTAGGTATAACTGCACCATTTAAGAAGCACTTAATAGGTGTTTGGAAGGTTGGGGGGCAAAAACAGGAGATTGGGCCTAGCTGTGTGAGCACTTTGGGCAGCAGGGTTTGGTTGGGCCGAAGGGCCTTTATCTGCAGTGAGTGACTGTATGAGTAATGAGAGGTGAAGTGAGGGGCTCCCGTCGGTCAGAGTTGACCACGGATATTGTGTCCTAGCAGTCTGGGTACGCAAGCCTGGGGTGTATGATACGCGTGTGGCAAGCACCCTCTCGCCTCGTATCTGATGAAGCCAAAGGAACGGCGAGACTGATACAGTTTGGTGGCAGCAGCGTCACAGGAGTTGAACTCTGTAGGACTGCCTGAGGGACTCCAGCTCTGGACTTTTCCCTTGGAGCTGCCGCAAGGCAGCAGAGGTTTGAGATCAGAATTTTCTTTCTCTGAGATGAGCTGCCAACCATGGCTGTCGAGCCCTATTTGCCTGCAGCAACTGGTTTTGAGGTGCCGATAGCCCCCCTTTGCCCCTTTTCCTCTCGGTATAAACGGTTCCTCCAGGCTTAGCAGCTAAACCACACGTGAAGGGTAACATAGGGAGTTCCATCAAATGTGCCGTCTCTATCGTTCCCAGGATTTCAGACCGAGGGGGAGGGATTCCACACGAGAGCCTCCACAGGGTGATGGACTACCACTTCACGACAGCGGGATCCAGCAGCCAGGACCTGCTGTGCAACACCATGCTGGGAAACATGGTGGACATGGTCAACAGTGGCCAGTCCAGCCCCATGCACGGGTAAGTGTCCCATCCCGCTGACTCCCTTCAACGGCACTCCCAATGGGACCCAGACCTTTTTATTCATTCCCACCGTCCGCACTCCCAACAGGACACCATCCTTTCCCGTTCATTCCCACCGTCCACTCCCAACAGGACACCATCCTTTCCTGTTCATTCCCACCATTCGCACTCCCAACAGGACACCATCCTTTCCCGTTCATTCCCATCGTCCACTCCCAACAGGACACCATCCTTTCCTGTTCATTCACACCATCCACTCCCAACAGGACACCATCCTTTCCCGTTCATTCCCACCGTCCACTCCCAACAGGACACCATCCTTTCCCGTTCATTCCCACCATTCGCACTCCCAACAGGACACCATCCTTTCCTGTTCATTCCCACCATTCGCACTCCCAACAGGACACCATCCTTTCCTGTTCATTCCCACCATTCGCACTCCCAACAGGACACCATCCTTTCCCGTTCATTCCCACCGTCCACTCCCAACAGGACACCATCCTTTCCTGTTCATTCACACCATCCACTCCCAACAGGACACCATCCTTTCCCGTTCATTCACACCGTCCACTCCCAAAAGGACACCATCCTTTCCCGTTCATTCACACCATCCACTCCCAACAGGACACCATCCTTTCCCGTTCATTCCCACCGTCCACTCCCAACAGGACACCATCCTTTCCCGTTCATTCCCACCATTCGCACTCCCAACAGGACACCATCCTTTCCTGTTCAATTCCACCATTCGCACTCCCAACAGGACACCATCCTTTCCCGTTCATTCCCACCGTCCACTCCCAACAGGACACCATCCTTTCCCGTTCATTCCCACCATCCACTCCCAAAAGGACACCATCCTTTCCCGTTCATTCCCACCGTCCACTCCCAACAGGACACCATCCTTTCCCGTTCATTCCCACCGTCCACTCCCAACAGGACACCATCCTTTCCTGTTCATTCCCACCATTCGCACTCCCAACAGGACACCATCCTTTCCTGTTCATTCCCACCGTCCACTCCCAACAGGACACCATCCTTTCCTGTTCATTCCCACCATCCACTCCCAAAAGGACACCATCCTTTCCTGTTCATTCCCACCATTCACACTCCCAACAGGACACCATCCTTTCCCGTTCATTCCCACCGTCCACTCCCAACAGGACACCATCCTTTCCCGTTCATTCCCACCGTCCACTCCCAACAGGACACCATCCTTTCCTGTTCATTCCCACCATTCGCACTCCCAACAGGACACCATCCTTTCCTGTTCATTCCCACCATCCACTCCCAACAGGACACCATCCTTTCCCGTTCATTCCCACCGTCCACTCCCAACAGGACACCATCCTTTCCCGTTCATTCCCACCGTCCACTCCCAACAGGACACCATCCTTTCCCGTTCATTCCCACCGTCCACTCCCAACAGGACACCATCCTTTCCTGTTCATTCCCACCATTCGCACTCCCAACAGGACACCATCCTTTCCTGTTCATTCCCACCGTCCACTCCCACCAGGACACCATCCTTTCCTGTTCATTCCCACCATCCACTCCCAACAGGACACCATCCTTTCCCGTTCATTCCCACCATCCACTCCCAACAGGACACCATCCTTTCCCATTCATTCCCACCATCCACTCCCAACAGGACACCATCCTTTCCTGTTCATTCCCACCATTCGCACTCCCAACAGGACACCATCCTTTCCTGTTCATTCCCACCATTCGCACTCCCAACAGGACACCATCCTTTCCCGTTCATTCCCACCGTCCACTCCCAACAGGACACCATCCTTTCCTGTTCATTCCCACCGTCCACTCCCAAAAGGACACCATCCTTTCCCGTTCATTCCCACCATCCACTCCCAACAGGACACCATCCTTTCCCGTTCATTCCCACCGTCCACTCCCAACAGGACACCATCCTTTCCTGTTCGTTCCCACCATTCGCACTCCCAACAGGACACCATCCTTTCCTGTTCATTCCCACCGTCCACTCCCAACAGGACACCATCCTTTCCCGTTCATTCCCACCGTCCACTCCCAACAGGACACCATCCTTTCCCGTTCATTCCCACCGTCCACTCCCAACAGGACACCATCCTTTCCCGTTCATTCCCTCCGTCCACTCCCAAAAGGACACCATCCTTTCCCGTTCATTCACACCGTCCACTCCCAAAAGGACACCATCCTTTCCCGTTCATTCACACCATCCACTCCCAACAGGACACCATCCTTTCCCGTTCATTCCCACCGTCCACTCCCAACAGGACACCATCCTTTCCCGTTCATTCCCACCATTCGCACTCCCAACAGGACACCATCCTTTCCTGTTCAATCCCACCAGTCGCACTCCCAACAGGACACCATCCTTTCCTGTTCATTCACACCGTCCACTCCCAACAGGACACCATCCTTTCCCGTTCATTCCCACCATCCACTCCCAAAAGGACACCATCCTTTCCTGTTCATTCACACCGTCCACTCCCAACAGGACACCATCCTTTCCCGTTCATTCCCACCGTCCACTCCCAACAGGACACCATCCTTTCCTGTTCATTCCCACCATTCGCACTCCCAACAGGACACCATCCTTTCCTGTTCATTCCCACCGTCCACTCCCAACAGGACACCATCCTTTCCCGTTCATTCCCACCGTCCACTCCCAACAGGACACCATCCTTTCCTGTTCATTCCCACCATCCACTCCCAAAAGGACACCATCCTTTCCTGTTCATTCCCACCATTCACACTCCCAACAGGACACCATCCTTTCCCGTTCATTCCCACCGTCCACTCCCAACAGGACACCATCCTTTCCCGTTCATTCCCACCGTCCACTCCCAACAGGACACCATCCTTTCCTGTTCATTCCCACCATTCGCACTCCCAACAGGACACCATCCTTTCCTGTTCATTCCCACCATCCACTCCCAACAGGACACCATCCTTTCCCGTTCATTCCCACCGTCCACTCCCAACAGGACACCATCCTTTCCCGTTCATTCCCACCGTCCACTCCCAACAGGACACCATCCTTTCCCGTTCATTCCCACCGTCCACTCCCAACAGGACACCATCCTTTCCTGTTCATTCCCACCATTCGCACTCCCAACAGGACACCATCCTTTCCTGTTCATTCCCACCGTCCACTCCCACCAGGACACCATCCTTTCCTGTTCATTCCCACCATCCACTCCCAACAGGACACCATCCTTTCCCGTTCATTCCCACCATCCACTCCCAACAGGACACCATCCTTTCCCGTTCATTCCCACCATCCACTCCCAACAGGATACCATCCTTTCCCGTTCATTCCCACCATCCACTCCCAACAGGACACCATCCTTTCCCGTTCATTCCCACCATCCACTCCGAACAGGACACTATCCTTTCCCGTTCATTCCCACCATTCGCACTCCCAACAGGACACCATCCTTTCCTGTTCATTCCCACCATTCGCACTCCCAACAGGACACCATCCTTTCCTGTTCATTCCCACCATTCGCACTCCCAACAGGACACCATCCTTTCCCGTTCATTCCCACCGTCCACTCCCAACAGGACACCATCCTTTCCCGTTCATTCCCACCATCCACTCCCAAAAGGACACCATCCTTTCCCGTTCATTCCCACCGTCCACTCCCAACAGGACACCATCCTTTCCCGTTCATTCCCACCGTCCACTCCCAACAGGACACCATCCTTTCCTGTTCATTCCCACCATTCGCACTCCCAACAGGACACCATCCTTTCCTGTTCATTCCCACCGTCCACTCCCAACAGGACACCATCCTTTCCTGTTCATTCCCACCATCCACTCCCAAAAGGACACCATCCTTTCCTGTTCATTCCCACCATTCACACTCCCAACAGGACACCATCCTTTCCCGTTCATTCCCACCGTCCACTCCCAACAGGACACCATCCTTTCCCGTTCATTCCCACCGTCCACTCCCAACAGGACACCATCCTTTCCTGTTCATTCCCACCATTCGCACTCCCAACAGGACACCATCCTTTCCTGTTCATTCCCACCATCCACTCCCAACAGGACACCATCCTTTCCCGTTCATTCCCACCGTCCACTCCCAACAGGACACCATCCTTTCCCGTTCATTCCCACCGTCCACTCCCAACAGGACACCATCCTTTCCCGTTCATTCCCACCGTCCACTCCCAACAGGACACCATCCTTTCCTGTTCATTCCCACCATTCGCACTCCCAACAGGACACCATCCTTTCCTGTTCATTCCCACCGTCCACTCCCACCAGGACACCATCCTTTCCTGTTCATTCCCACCATCCACTCCCAACAGGACACCATCCTTTCCCGTTCATTCCCACCATCCACTCCCAACAGGACACCATCCTTTCCCATTCATTCCCACCATCCACTCCCAACAGGACACCATCCTTTCCTGTTCATTCCCACCATTCGCACTCCCAACAGGACACCATCCTTTCCTGTTCATTCCCACCATTCGCACTCCCAACAGGACACCATCCTTTCCCGTTCATTCCCACCGTCCACTCCCAACAGGACACCATCCTTTCCTGTTCATTCCCACCGTCCACTCCCAAAAGGACACCATCCTTTCCCGTTCATTCCCACCATCCACTCCCAACAGGACACCATCCTTTCCCGTTCATTCCCACCGTCCACTCCCAACAGGACACCATCCTTTCCTGTTCGTTCCCACCATTCGCACTCCCAACAGGACACCATCCTTTCCCGTTCATTCCCACCGTCCACTCCCAACAGGACACCATCCTTTCCCGTTCATTCCCACCGTCCACTCCCAACAGGACACCATCCTTTCCCGTTCATTCCCACCGTCCACTCCCAACAGGACACCATCCTTTCCCGTTCATTCCCTCCGTCCACTCCCAAAAGGACACCATCCTTTCCCGTTCATTCACACCGTCCACTCCCAAAAGGACACCATCCTTTCCCGTTCATTCACACCATCCACTCCCAACAGGACACCATCCTTTCCCGTTCATTCCCACCGTCCACTCCCAACAGGACACCATCCTTTCCCGTTCATTCCCACCATTCGCACTCCCAACAGGACACCATCCTTTCCTGTTCAATCCCACCATTCGCACTCCCAACAGGACACCATCCTTTCCTGTTCATTCACACCGTCCACTCCCAACAGGACACCATCCTTTCCCGTTCATTCCCACCATCCACTCCCAAAAGGACACCATCCTTTCCTGTTCATTCACACCGTCCACTCCCAACAGGACACCATCCTTTCCCGTTCATTCCCACCGTCCACTCCCAACAGGACACCATCCTTTCCTGTTCATTCCCACCATTCGCACTCCCAACAGGACACCATCCTTTCCTGTTCATTCCCACCGTCCACTCCCAACAGGACACCATCCTTTCCCGTTCATTCCCACCGTCCACTCCCAACAGGACACCATCCTTTCCTGTTCATTCCCACCATCCACTCCCAAAAGGACACCATCCTTTCCTGTTCATTCCCACCATTCACACTCCCAACAGGACACCATCCTTTCCCGTTCATTCCCACCATCCACTCCCAACAGGACACCATCCTTTCCCGTTCATTCCCACCGTCCACTCCCAACAGGACACCATCCTTTCCCGTTCATTCCCACCGTCCACTCCCAACAGGACACCATCCTTTCCCGTTCATTCCCACCGTCCACTCCCAACAGGACACCATCCTTTCCTGTTCATTCCCACCATTCGCACTCCCAACAGGACACCATCCTTTCCTGTTCATTCCCACCGTCCACTCCCACCAGGACACCATCCTTTCCTGTTCATTCCCACCATCCACTCCCAACAGGACACCATCCTTTCCCGTTCATTCCCACCATCCACTCCCAACAGGACACCATCCTTTCCCGTTCATTCCCACCATCCACTCCCAACAGGATACCATCCTTTCCCGTTCATTCCCACCATCCACTCCCAACAGGACACCATCCTTTCCCGTTCATTCCCACCATCCACTCCGAACAGGACACTATCCTTTCCCGTTCATTCCCACCATTCGCACTCCCAACAGGACACCATCCTTTCCTGTTCATTCCCACCATTCGCACTCCCAACAGGACACCATCCTTTCCTGTTCATTCCCACCATTCGCACTCCCAACAGGACACCATCCTTTCCCGTTCATTCCCACCGTCCACTCCCAACAGGACACCATCCTTTCCTGTTCATTCACACCATCCACTCCCAACAGGACCCCATCCTTTCCCGTTCATTCCCACCGTCCACTCCCAACAGGACACCATCCTTTCCCGTTCATTCCCACCGTCCACTCCCAACAGGACACCATCCTTTCCTGTTCAATCCCACCATTTGCACTCCCAACAGGACACCATCCTTTCCCGTTCATTCCCACCGTCCACTCCCAACAGGACACCATCCTTTCCCGTTCATTCCCACCGTCCACTCCCAACAGGACACCATCCTTTCCCGTTCATTCCCACCGTCCACTCCCAAAAGGACACCATCCTTTCCCGTTCATTCACACCGTCCACTCCCAACAGGACACCATCCTTTCCCGTTCATTCCCACCGTCCACTCCCAAAAGGACACCATCCTTTCCTGTTCATTCCCACTATTCACACTCCCAACAGGACACCATCCTTTCCCGTTCATTCCCACCGTCCACTCCCAACAGGACACCATCCTTTCCCGTTCATTCCCACCGTCCACTCCCAACAGGACACCATCCTTTCCCGTTCATTCCCACCGTCCACTCCCAAAAGGACACCATCCTTTCCCGTTCATTCACACCGTCCACTCCCAACAGGACACCATCCTTTCCCGTTCATTCCCACCGTCCACTCCCAAAAGGACACCATCCTTTCCTGTTCATTCCCACCATTCACACTCCCAACAGGACACCATCCTTTCCCGTTCATTCCCACCGTCCACTCCCAACAGGACACCATCCTTTCCTGTTCATTCCCACCATTCGCACCCCAACAGGACACCATCCTTTCCTGTTCATTCCCACCATCCACTCCCAACAGGACACCATCCTTTCCCGTTCATTCCCACCGTTCACTCCCAACAGGACACCATCCTTTCCCATTCATTCCCACCGTCCACTCCCAACAGGACACCATCCTTTCCCGTTCATTCCCATCGTCCACTCCCAACAGGACACCATCCTTTCCTGTTCATTCCCACCATTCGCACCCCAACAGGACACCATCCTTTCCTGTTCATTCCCACCATCCACTCCCAACAGGACACCATCCTTTCCCGTTCATTCCCACCGTTCACTCCCAACAGGACACCATCCTTTCCCGTTCATTCCCACCGTCCACTCCCAACAGTACAACATCCTTTCCCGTTCATTCCCACCGTCCACTCCCAACAGGACACCATCCTTTCCCGTTCATTCCCACCGTCCACTCCCAAAAGGACACCATCCTTTCCCGTTCATTCACACCGTCCACTCCCAAAAGGACACCATCCTTTCCCGTTCATTCACAGCATCCACTCCCAACAGGACACCATCCTTTCCCGTTCATTCCCACCATCCACTCCCAAAAGGACACCATCCTTTCCTGTTCATTCCCACCATTCACACTCCCAACAGGACACCATCCTTTCCCGTTCATTCCCACCATCCACTCCCAACAGGACACCATCCTTTCCCGTTCATTCACACCGTCCACTCCCAACAGGACACCATCCTTTCCCGTTCATTCCCACCGTCCACTCCCAAAAGGACACCATCCTTTCCCACCATTCGCACTCCCAACAGGACACCATACTTTCCCGTTCATTCCCACCGTACACTCCCAACAGGACACCATCCTATCCCACCATTCGCACTCCCAACAGGACACCATCCTTTCCCGTTCATTCCCACCGTCCACTCCCAACAGGACACCATCCTTTCCCGTTCATTCCCACCGTCCACTCCCAACAGGACACCATCCTTTCCCGTTCATTCCCACCGTCCACTCCCAACAGGACACCATCCTTTCCTGTTCATTCCCACCGTACACTCCCAACAGGACACCATCCTTTCCTGTTCATTCCCACCATTCGCACTCCCAACAGGACACCATCCTTTCCCACCATTCGCACTCCCAACAGGACACCAAACTTTCCCATTCATTCCCACCGTACACTCCCAACAGGACACCATCCTTTCCTGTTCATTCCCACCTTTCGCACTCCCAACAGGACACCATCCTTTCCCACCATTCGCACTCCCAACAGGACACCATCCTTTCCCGTTCATTCCCACCGTCCACTCCCAACAGGACACCATCCTTTCCCGTTCATTCCCTCCGTCCACTCCCAAAAGGACACCATCCTTTCCCGTTCATTCACACCGTCCACTCCCAAAAGGACACCATCCTTTCCCGTTCATTCACACCATCCACTCCCAACAGGACACCATCCTTTCCCGTTCATTCCCACCGTCCACTCCCAACAGGACACCATCCTTTCCCGTTCATTCCCACCATTCGCACTCCCAACAGGACACCATCCTTTCCTGTTCAATCCCACCATTCGCACTCCCAACAGGACACCATCCTTTCCTGTTCATTCACACCGTCCACTCCCAACAGGACACCATCCTTTCCCGTTCATTCCCACCATCCACTCCCAAAAGGACACCATCCTTTCCTGTTCATTCACACCGTCCACTCCCAACAGGACACCATCCTTTCCCGTTCATTCCCACCGTCCACTCCCAACAGGACACCATCCTTTCCTGTTCATTCCCACCATTCGCACTCCCAACAGGACACCATCCTTTCCTGTTCATTCCCACCGTCCACTCCCAACAGGACACCATCCTTTCCCGTTCATTCCCACCGTCCACTCCCAACAGGACACCATCCTTTCCTGTTCATTCCCACCATCCACTCCCAAAAGGACACCATCCTTTCCTGTTCATTCCCACCATTCACACTCCCAACAGGACACCATCCTTTCCCGTTCATTCCCACCGTCCACTCCCAACAGGACACCATCCTTTCCCGTTCATTCCCACCGTCCACTCCCAACAGGACACCATCCTTTCCCGTTCATTCCCACCGTCCACTCCCAACAGGACACCATCCTTTCCTGTTCAATCCCACCATTTGCACTCCCAACAGGACACCATCCTTTCCCGTTCATTCCCACCGTCCACTCCCAACAGGACACCATCCTTTCCCGTTCATTCCCACCGTCCACTCCCAACAGGACACCATCCTTTCCCGTTCATTCCCACCGTCCACTCCCAAAAGGACACCATCCTTTCCCGTTCATTCACACCGTCCACTCCCAACAGGACACCATCCTTTCCCGTTCATTCCCACCGTCCACTCCCAAAAGGACACCATCCTTTCCTGTTCATTCCCACTATTCACACTCCCAACAGGACACCATCCTTTCCCGTTCATTCCCACCGTCCACTCCCAACAGGACACCATCCTTTCCCGTTCATTCCCACCGTCCACTCCCAACAGGACACCATCCTTTCCCGTTCATTCCCACCGTCCACTCCCAAAAGGACACCATCCTTTCCCGTTCATTCACACCGTCCACTCCCAACAGGACACCATCCTTTCCCGTTCATTCCCACCGTCCACTCCCAAAAGGACACCATCCTTTCCTGTTCATTCCCACCATTCACACTCCCAACAGGACACCATCCTTTCCCGTTCATTCCCACCGTCCACTCCCAACAGGACACCATCCTTTCCTGTTCATTCCCACCATTCGCACCCCAACAGGACACCATCCTTTCCTGTTCATTCCCACCATCCACTCCCAACAGGACACCATCCTTTCCCGTTCATTCCCACCGTTCACTCCCAACAGGACACCATCCTTTCCCATTCATTCCCACCGTCCACTCCCAACAGGACACCATCCTTTCCCGTTCATTCCCATCGTCCACTCCCAACAGGACACCATCCTTTCCTGTTCATTCCCACCATTCGCACCCCAACAGGACACCATCCTTTCCTGTTCATTCCCACCATCCACTCCCAACAGGACACCATCCTTTCCCGTTCATTCCCACCGTTCACTCCCAACAGGACACCATCCTTTCCCGTTCATTCCCACCGTCCACTCCCAACAGTACAACATCCTTTCCCGTTCATTCCCACCGTCCACTCCCAACAGGACACCATCCTTTCCTGTTCATTCCCACCATTCGCACTCCCAACAGGACACCATCCTTTCCTGTTCATTCCCACCGTCCACTCCCAACAGGACACCATCCTTTCCCGTTCATTCCCACCGTCCACTCCCAACAGGACACCATCCTTTCCTGTTCATTCCCACCATCCACTCCCAAAAGGACACCATCCTTTCCTGTTCATTCCCACCATTCACACTCCCAACAGGACACCATCCTTTCCCGTTCATTCCCACCGTCCACTCCCAACAGGACACCATCCTTTCCCGTTCATTCCCACCGTCCACTCCCAACAGGACACCATCCTTTCCCGTTCATTCCCACCGTCCACTCCCAACAGGACACCATCCTTTCCTGTTCAATCCCACCATTTGCACTCCCAACAGGACACCATCCTTTCCCGTTCATTCCCACCGTCCACTCCCAACAGGACACCATCCTTTCCCGTTCATTCCCACCGTCCACTCCCAACAGGACACCATCCTTTCCCGTTCATTCCCACCGTCCACTCCCAAAAGGACACCATCCTTTCCCGTTCATTCACACCGTCCACTCCCAACAGGACACCATCCTTTCCCGTTCATTCCCACCGTCCACTCCCAAAAGGACACCATCCTTTCCTGTTCATTCCCACTATTCACACTCCCAACAGGACACCATCCTTTCCCGTTCATTCCCACCGTCCACTCCCAACAGGACACCATCCTTTCCCGTTCATTCCCACCGTCCACTCCCAACAGGACACCATCCTTTCCCGTTCATTCCCACCGTCCACTCCCAAAAGGACACCATCCTTTCCCGTTCATTCACACCGTCCACTCCCAACAGGACACCATCCTTTCCCGTTCATTCCCACCGTCCACTCCCAAAAGGACACCATCCTTTCCTGTTCATTCCCACCATTCACACTCCCAACAGGACACCATCCTTTCCCGTTCATTCCCACCGTCCACTCCCAACAGGACACCATCCTTTCCTGTTCATTCCCACCATTCGCACCCCAACAGGACACCATCCTTTCCTGTTCATTCCCACCATCCACTCCCAACAGGACACCATCCTTTCCCGTTCATTCCCACCGTTCACTCCCAACAGGACACCATCCTTTCCCATTCATTCCCACCGTCCACTCCCAACAGGACACCATCCTTTCCCGTTCATTCCCATCGTCCACTCCCAACAGGACACCATCCTTTCCTGTTCATTCCCACCATTCGCACCCCAACAGGACACCATCCTTTCCTGTTCATTCCCACCATCCACTCCCAACAGGACACCATCCTTTCCCGTTCATTCCCACCGTTCACTCCCAACAGGACACCATCCTTTCCCGTTCATTCCCACCGTCCACTCCCAACAGTACAACATCCTTTCCCGTTCATTCCCACCGTCCACTCCCAACAGGACACCATCCTTTCCCGTTCATTCCCACCGTCCACTCCCAAAAGGACACCATCCTTTCCCGTTCATTCACACCGTCCACTCCCAAAAGGACACCATCCTTTCCCGTTCATTCACAGCATCCACTCCCAACAGGACACCATCCTTTCCCGTTCATTCCCACCATCCACTCCCAAAAGGACACCATCCTTTCCTGTTCATTCCCACCATTCACACTCCCAACAGGACACCATCCTTTCCCGTTCATTCCCACCATCCACTCCCAACAGGACACCATCCTTTCCCGTTCATTCACACCGTCCACTCCCAACAGGACACCATCCTTTCCCGTTCATTCCCACCGTCCACTCCCAAAAGGACACCATCCTTTCCCACCATTCGCACTCCCAACAGGACACCATACTTTCCCGTTCATTCCCACCGTACACTCCCAACAGGACACCATCCTATCCCACCATTCGCACTCCCAACAGGACACCATCCTTTCCCGTTCATTCCCACCGTCCACTCCCAACAGGACACCATCCTTTCCCGTTCATTCCCACCGTCCACTCCCAACAGGACACCATCCTTTCCCGTTCATTCCCACCGTCCACTCCCAACAGGACACCATCCTTTCCTGTTCATTCCCACCATTCGCACTCCCAACAGGACACCATCCTTTCCCACCATTCGCACTCCCAACAGGACACCAAACTTTCCCATTCATTCCCACCGTACACTCCCAACAGGACACCATCCTTTCCTGTTCATTCCCACCATTCGCACTCCCAACAGGACACCATCCTTTCCCACCATTCGCACTCCCAACAGGACACCACCCTTTCCCGTTCATTCCCACCGTCCACTCCCAACAGGACACCATCCTTTCCCGTTCATTCCCTCCGTCCACTCCCAAAAGGACACCATCCTTTCCCGTTCATTCACACCGTCCACTCCCAAAAGGACACCATCCTTTCCCGTTCATTCACACCATCCACTCCCAACAGGACACCATCCTTTCCCGTTCATTCCCACCGTCCACTCCCAACAGGACACCATCCTTTCCCGTTCATTCCCACCATTCGCACTCCCAACAGGACACCATCCTTTCCTGTTCAATCCCACCATTCGCACTCCCAACAGGACACCATCCTTTCCTGTTCATTCACACCGTCCACTCCCAACAGGACACCATCCTTTCCCGTTCATTCCCACCATCCACTCCCAAAAGGACACCATCCTTTCCTGTTCATTCACACCGTCCACTCCCAACAGGACACCATCCTTTCCCGTTCATTCCCACCGTCCACTCCCAACAGGACACCATCCTTTCCTGTTCATTCACACCATCCACTCCCAACAGGACCCCATCCTTTCCCGTTCATTCCCACCGTCCACTCCCAACAGGACACCATCCTTTCCCGTTCATTCCCACCGTCCACTCCCAACAGGACACCATCCTTTCCTGTTCAATCCCACCATTTGCACTCCCAACAGGACACCATCCTTTCCCGTTCATTCCCACCGTCCACTCCCAACAGGACACCATCCTTTCCCGTTCATTCCCACCGTCCACTCCCAACAGGACACCATCCTTTCCCGTTCATTCCCACCGTCCACTCCCAAAAGGACACCATCCTTTCCCGTTCATTCACACCGTCCACTCCCAACAGGACACCATCCTTTCCCGTTCATTCCCACCGTCCACTCCCAAAAGGACACCATCCTTTCCTGTTCATTCCCACTATTCACACTCCCAACAGGACACCATCCTTTCCCGTTCATTCCCACCGTCCACTCCCAACAGGACACCATCCTTTCCCGTTCATTCCCACCGTCCACTCCCAACAGGACACCATCCTTTCCCGTTCATTCCCACCGTCCACTCCCAAAAGGACACCATCCTTTCCCGTTCATTCACACCGTCCACTCCCAACAGGACACCATCCTTTCCCGTTCATTCCCACCGTCCACTCCCAAAAGGACACCATCCTTTCCTGTTCATTCCCACCATTCACACTCCCAACAGGACACCATCCTTTCCCGTTCATTCCCACCGTCCACTCCCAACAGGACACCATCCTTTCCTGTTCATTCCCACCATTCGCACCCCAACAGGACACCATCCTTTCCTGTTCATTCCCACCATCCACTCCCAACAGGACACCATCCTTTCCCGTTCATTCCCACCGTTCACTCCCAACAGGACACCATCCTTTCCCATTCATTCCCACCGTCCACTCCCAACAGGACACCATCCTTTCCCGTTCATTCCCATCGTCCACTCCCAACAGGACACCATCCTTTCCTGTTCATTCCCACCATTCGCACCCCAACAGGACACCATCCTTTCCTGTTCATTCCCACCATCCACTCCCAACAGGACACCATCCTTTCCCGTTCATTCCCACCGTTCACTCCCAACAGGACACCATCCTTTCCCGTTCATTCCCACCGTCCACTCCCAACAGTACAACATCCTTTCCCGTTCATTCCCACCGTCCACTCCCAACAGGACACCATCCTTTCCCGTTCATTCCCACCGTCCACTCCCAAAAGGACACCATCCTTTCCCGTTCATTC
This sequence comes from Hemitrygon akajei, assembly GCF_048418815.1. Taxonomy (NCBI): domain Eukaryota; kingdom Metazoa; phylum Chordata; class Chondrichthyes; order Myliobatiformes; family Dasyatidae; genus Hemitrygon; species Hemitrygon akajei. The sequence continues at coordinate 2,884,242 of NC_133154.1, forward strand.
ACACCGTCCACTCCCAAAAGGACACCATCCTTTCCCGTTCATTCACAGCATCCACTCCCAACAGGACACCATCCTTTCCCGTTCATTCCCACCATCCACTCCCAAAAGGACACCATCCTTTCCTGTTCATTCCCACCATTCACACTCCCAACAGGACACCATCCTTTCCCGTTCATTCCCACCATCCACTCCCAACAGGACACCATCCTTTCCCGTTCATTCACACCGTCCACTCCCAACAGGACACCATCCTTTCCCGTTCATTCCCACCGTCCACTCCCAAAAGGACACCATCCTTTCCCACCATTCGCACTCCCAACAGGACACCATACTTTCCCGTTCATTCCCACCGTACACTCCCAACAGGACACCATCCTATCCCACCATTCGCACTCCCAACAGGACACCATCCTTTCCCGTTCATTCCCACCGTCCACTCCCAACAGGACACCATCCTTTCCCGTTCATTCCCACCGTCCACTCCCAACAGGACACCATCCTTTCCCGTTCATTCCCACCGTCCACTCCCAACAGGACACCATCCTTTCCTGTTCATTCCCACCGTACACTCCCAACAGGACACCATCCTTTCCTGTTCATTCCCACCATTCGCACTCCCAACAGGACACCATCCTTTCCCACCATTCGCACTCCCAACAGGACACCAAACTTTCCCATTCATTCCCACCGTACACTCCCAACAGGACACCATCCTTTCCTGTTCATTCCCACCATTCGCACTCCCAACAGGACACCATCCTTTCCCACCATTCGCACTCCCAACAGGACACCATCCTTTCCCGTTCATTCCCACCGTCCACTCCCAACAGGACACCATCCTTTCCTGTTCATTCCCACCGTACACTCCCAACAGGACATCCTCCTTTCCCACCGTTTGCACTTCCAACAGAATCCCAGCCGATCAGCCTATCCTGCACCTTCCACCTTCCCCTAGCTCTGCCACCCCACCTTGTGTGCTCAACCTGTCCTCCTTTCCATTGCCCTGCTTCACCTTTGTCCCCTCCCTCCCTCACCTTGTGCAGGTTTGGTTTTGGTCTGCCCACCTCCCGCGCCTATGCAGAGTATCTCCGTGGCTCACTGGTGGTCCAGTCACTCCAGGGGATCGGCACAGACATCTATCTACGCCTGAGGCACATCGACGGCAAGGAGGAGAGCTTCCGCATCTGACCCTCGACTCTCCCCACCACGGTGTGGTGTGCCATGGGACAGAGAGGGAGAGAGAAGTTAGGTGGACTCTCAGGCATCCTTTCTCATTAACATTGGTCAACAAGACCGGGTAGAGATCAGGCATCCCTTCCAACCCACCCCCACCCCCATTAGACGCTCGTCAGGCAGGCTGCTTCGGGCTTTGTACCTCGATATCTCTGAAGCTGAGGAGGCCATTGGGAGAGCCCTGAGCTGTTAGCATCCACTCAATCTCTGGTCATCCCTCCCAGTCCCAGTCTTTTCACTCCCAATAATTCACTGCCAGCCAGGGCCAGCTTGATATTCCTCTTCAGCTCACCGCTGGCCAGTGGGGCTTGTACAGTACCCTCTCACCCACTGAAACGTCAGCAAGGAGACCATATCGAAATATCAGCACCACCCACCCCACCAAGGAATCCCAGTCATCCATTTCCTCTCCAATCATCAGGAAGGCAATCTCAATACTCTACCACTACTTCTTCAACGAGTTATTTGCCAATATTCATGTACCATTCCCCATCCCCAAATGACCACTGATCCAACCAGACCAATTTGGTCTTCCAACAGCATTTCACTTCCAACTACTACTTCATCAATGAGGCCATTTCAATGCTTCAGTACTGTTTCCAAATGAACACTGACCCAACCAGTCTAATTCCATCTTCCAAAATAATTTGTTCTCCAACTAGTTGATCACCAAGGGGCTATATCAAAATTATTGGGACTCTTTCCTATCCCAAATGACCATGGGCCCAAACCAAGCCACTTCAATCCTTTGACAGCATTTCTTTGTCAGTTACAGAAGGGTTCTCGCCATTCCGCTCTGACATGGGGGAATCTGTGGGAATTCCTGCGTCATTCACTTCTGACGTGAAGATTTCTGCATCACTACCTCCTGCCCTCCTTGTTCCCACAACACACGTGTGGGAAATTTCCATTTCCCTCGGGTGTGAATGTGGAAAATTAAACATTCCCCACAGACATGTACGTGGGTACTTCCTGATACTCTACTCTGACACGTGTAGGGATTTCTACCCCCTTCCCCAATTTGTGTGGACGTTTCCATAACATTGTCTTCCTATCTACACAGAAATTTCCTGCCTGTGCCTTTGCAACGCGTGTAAGCAATTCCATTCCACTCTGACCTGCTCGTAGAAATTTCCCGACCATTCCCAAATAGGAATTTTCAGCAGGCAAGTAGGAATTTCCATATTATTCCTTTCCAAGTCACGTGTTGGAATCTCCTGACCATTTTCTGACAGGCATGTGGAAATTCATAGACCATTTCTCAATGTGCACATAGGAATTCCCTGACTACTCCTCCGTGCATATCATTCGACTGTTCCCCTGATCGGGGAAGAAATTCCCACACTATTCCACTCTGAATGCAGAAATTCCCACACCTTTCCCTTCAACACACATGTGGAAATCTCCATACTGTCTCACTCTAACACACTGTCACAGGTCTGTGGAAGTTGGGGTCTCGGGGCCCACTCCTCCTCTTGCCCCCTCCCCTCTCTTCCCCACTGCCTCTTCTGCTGCCCTCTCTCCTTGCCCCTCCCTTTCTCTTCCACCCTCTTCTTGCCTCCACCCCCCCACTCTCCCTGACTGCTCCTTTCTCCCAGTCTCCTCCCCCTCTCCCTTCTTCAGCTACTTATTTCACCTGCCGTATCCCCTCCCCTCTCCCCCTTCAGGATCTCAATTCCAGAATCTCCTCCCTCCCTCCCCTTACCCCAGTCCCAACGGTGTCTCTCTCTTCCCCACTGCTCCCCCCCTGGATTTTGGCTGGAAAAATGGGGCCTGCGGGGGGTGGGAGGCAGAGAGTGAGCTGGGCATTAATGCAGGAGCACAGGGAGAGATTAACCCACTCCAGGAGCCGAATCTCCATCTCCCCATCCCAATTGCTTGCAGCTAGGAGTTTGCTCCCACTGGGGTCCTGCACCGAGGGTGGCGAGGACATGTTGCCCCCCCCACACCACACTCCGTCCTCTGCCGCTGGTCCAGCCTTGCCTTCCCGGCACATCAAGACACTCACTTCCTAACACATTAAACCATAGTGTCTCCAATGCCCCGCATCTTGCTTTCTGTGTTGGGGAAGGGCAGGGATGGAGGGAGGCAGGAAAAATGTGACGTGATTGAGAGGGGGAAATGGATGGGGGCAGGGAGAATGTGACATAATGGGGGGAGAGGGAGGGAATGGGCTGGGGAGGGGGAGATGGAGGGAGGGGCTGGGGACGGGGAGATGGAGGGAGGGGGCTGGTGAGGGGGAGATGGAGGGAGGGGCTGGGGACGGGGAGATGGAGGGAGGGGGCTGGTGAGGGGGAGATGGAGGGAGGGGCTGGGGACGGGGAGATGGAGGGAGGGGGCTGGTGAGGGGGAGATGGAGGGAGGGGCTGGTGAGGGGGAGATGGAGGGAGGGGGCTGGGAAGGGAGGGGAGGGAGGGTGGGGCTGGGGAGGAGGAGTGGAAGGAAGGAGGGGCAGGGAGGAAGGTGGAGCAGGATGGGAGCATAGAGTGAAAGAGGGAGGGTGGATAGGACGTACAGGAGGTGGAGGAAATGAAACAGTAACACTAAGTATTACTGGGCTTTCGGGAGGCTCCTGGAGACCGAGGAGTGGAGGTGTAGGACTTGTATAGCTCCAAACCGTTTTACCCAACGCCAGCACACAGGTGGAAGGGCCTTTGCCGCAGCAGTAGCAGGACAGCCTGTCGGTAGTTGGTCAGAGTTGGGGAGCGGTGATTTGTTGCAGTGGTCAATTGTATGGCAAAAGTACACTGTAAAGGCTGGAACCATTAACAGTGTGGGTGTACAGAGGCATCTTGTGGTCCAAGTCCACATCTCCCAGAAAATGGCTGCACAAGTGATGGAAGAAGGTAAGGTGTGAGCAAGCACAGTTGCTCTCATCAGTGGAGGCGCTGGATACGTTGAAGCTGGTCGGCTGCATTGAGAGCTTTGTGTGAGGTTGTGGTTGCTCTGTTACAGCAGGGGTGGGAGGTATTGAGTCTTTGCAGAGGAAGTTCACTTGGGTGCTGCCTGGATTAGAGGCTATAAGCTGCAAGGAAAGGTTGTGCAAACTTGTTTTTTCTCTCTGGCATGGCAGATGTGATCGAGGTTTATAAGATCATGAAAGTACATACAGATTATATAACCCTCAAAGTGGAGGAGCAACACTTTATATTCTGAGTGGGTAGCCTCCAACCTGATGGCATATCGATATCTCCTTCTGATAAAAGAAACTGTTTCTGAATTGTTGAGTGTGTGCCTTCTCACCTCCTTCCAGACGGTAACAATGAGAACAGGGTATGACCTGGGTGATGGGGACCTTAATGATGGATGCCACCTTTTTTGAAGCATCATTCCTTGAAGATGCCCTGGAATCTCTGGGTTAATTGGTCTATTATTGTCACCTGAAGCTTCAAAAGAAAACAGTTCCCTGTCCCTTTATTAGGGAGAGATAGAGTCTGGTGTGTTGAATTTTCGGGGGAACAATTGGTTTCTGCTGTACTGCAGATCATGGTCTTTCTCGGGGCTTTGCTATTGCTTGCCTGTTAGGTGGAGGGTGCTGATGTTTTTTTTTGCTGAACTAAGGGGGAGGTCATTGCTTTGCTGCTTGGGAGGGAGTAGCGGGGGCTTTGGCAATCTAACGTTTTTAGTGTCACCCATTCTTTGGGCCATTCTTCTGTTTTCGTGGCTGTCTGCAAACAACAAGAATTTCAGGATGTATATTTTAAACATTTCTCTGATATTAAATGGAATGAATGAATTCTTTACTCAGTGCACTGAGGTAGAACAAGGTAAAGCAATAACAGAATGCAGAATAAAGTGTAACAGCTACAGAGAAAGTGCAGTGCTGGTGACCAAGATGAGCTAGATTGTAAGGTTGAGTATTTTTTCATACTAGCTAATAGAATACATTAAAGTCAAAGTTCAATGTGACATGCACAAGTGTAGTGAATGATTCTTCACAGTCGCATCACAACATCAAATAAATTGGTTTGTATGTGTCATGTGCAGTGGGAAACTGTTTTGTGCAGTAGCCTTGCTGCTCAATTCCCTACACATCAAGGTTGGACAAGGAATAACAATTTGAGTCTCCCCTCCATTGGTCATGGTTGACCATGGACGGACTCCAAGTCAGGGCAGTACAATATGGCTAGCAAGCTGTTGCCCTTGCAGTAGGCTCCCCCTCTCCGCACATCTGATGAATCCCAAAGGAACTGCAGAGACCAATGCAGCGTCAAGGGAGTTAACTCAATGTCCTTAGGGACTCCAGCTCCCAATTTCCACTCCCCCCTCAGGGTTTACTCCCAAAGCCTTCCCCATGAGTGGGTATAGCTGCAAGGCAGCGGAGGTTGGGATCAGAGATTTCCCTCACCTAAGATGAGCTGCCAACCATGGCTGATGAGCCCCATCTACCTGAAGACGTCTCTTCTGTAAGTAGAAACGATCCCACCAGGCTGAATAGCTATGCCACGTGTGAATGCCAGCACCTGGCCTCAGTTGTCAGAGGCTATTTGAAACACACACTATTGGGAGCATTTTTCTGATATTCTGCTCCTTCCATTTCAGTCCTGAGGAAGGATCTTTGCCCGAAATATCGACTTTATTCATTTCCATAGACGCTGTCCGACCTGCTTTCCTCCAGCCTTTTGTGTGCTTATCCCCAGTAGCAGCCTCGGCTATAACAACCTTAAGGAACCGAGGAACCAACAAAATGCAAAATAAACTGTAACAGTGTGCAATGGCGATGGACACTAAGGTTCAGATCATATCACCCTAGATTGTGTGTGTGGTTAAGAGCTCGGCGTACTTGAGCTTGAACCTGTGTCTGCAAGTGGCATAGATATGGGCGGACAGATGCTGAAGGCTGACGGAGACACCGGTGCCATCGGCCAGAGACGAGGCGATGCAAGTCAATGGGATGTTGCAGTTCCTGCTCTAGTGGTCCCGGGGCATTCGGAGGGCCGGGGACGGGCGGTGCTAGATTCTCGCTGTGGCCGCTGGGATTTGTATTTCAACTTCCACGCTGTTCTGCTGGCCACAAGGCTAAGAAAACTACATATCCCGGCGGCTTTCGCGCGCTATTTATGTTCTGCGTGTCCCATTCTCAGTGCCGAATTGCCCACCGGGATTTGTTGTCTACTAAACCTATCCCCCGGTGCTGAACTATACTTCCCAGTGGACACCGCGCCCGGAGAAGATTCCGGCGCCCATGTACTGGCAGCTGGCGGTAATCCTGCGGTCAGCGCCTTCGGTGGGGCGTCCTTACCAAAATGCCGGACGGGAAGAGTCTTTCAGAAGACTGAAGGCAATTATAGGAGAGGGTGGCTGGCATGACTGCACTTACCGACGGACACCGTGGTTAGAGGAGAGCCTGCTGCTTGCCCAGCTTCCGCAGCCGGGGTGCCCGCCGGGAAATGTTGTCAACTGCCCACTACGCTCCGCTAGGCTATTAGCAGATTTGAACTACACTTCCCGGTGGACACCGCACACGGGGCAGCTAGCTGCCCGCTCAGAGCTCGTGACCGTAGTGCTCGCCGGGAAGTGTAGTCCATATGGCCCTTGCCCCCAGTCCGCTGACTGCCTTATGAACCACATTCCCCGACGGCCCTCTGGCGCTCGGCGTCAGCGCGCTGTCTGGGAGTTGGGGCGGGAGGGAGGGCGTACGGACCGACGGAAGGCCAGCCGCCGCCATGATGGAGACATAATGGGGCGAAGCGGAGGAGCGGCGAAGGGGCCGCGGCGCTGCGGGCGGTAGCTGAGGGGCAGGGGGGCGATGTGAAGGTGGGTGGGGCTGCGCAGAGCCGCCGTCCCACCAGGGGGGTGGGGTGGTGGGGAGGGGAAGTTACTTTTAAAAAAATTTTGTCGCTCAGTGCGTGAGGTGAAGTGGGGGTGAGAGACATCGTCTGGTTTTTCAATTCTCCTGGCGGCGGCGGGTGGTGGGGACCGGGGCACACGCCACCCTCCTCCCCCCGGAGCCGGCCGGCCGGCCAAGCAGGGGAAATGGCCCAGGCCCGCTCCGCCGCATCGCCCTGACATGGCGCTGGGGCCCGAGGATGAGGAGCAGGAGAGCGGCGGACAGGTGAGCGGAGAAAGGGGGTGGGGGTGGTAGGGAGGGGGAGGTTAAATCGCGGGATGAAGCTCCTGGAGGAGGAGAAGGGGTGAGGGGTGCAACCCCGGATGAGTGAGGAGAGGGAGATGGTTATTCCTGAGGATGGGAAGGGGTTAAAATCTTGAGAGACCAAGGAGAGGGGGGGGGGGATTAAATACAGGGATAGGGATTTAAACTCGGGGGGGGGGGGGAGAGTTGAAGCACTGGAGAATGGGGAGATTCGAAGAGATTTACAATATTAGGAGTATATGAATGCATATAGGCCTTTTCCTCCTCAGCTTGGGTGAGCTAGAGGTCATAGGTTTAGGGTGAAAGGTGAAATATTTAAGGAGAATCTGAAGGGGATCTTTTTTACTCAGTGTGGACGAGGAAATTTACTCAGTGGAAATAGTTGAAGTGGGATCAATTGTAGCATTAATGGGAAGTCTGGATAGGTGTATTTGTTGTTGATATACAGTGCGGAATAGGCCTGTCCAGCCCTTCAGCCACATCGCCCAGCAACCACTGATTTAACCACAACCTAATCATGACACAATTTACAACGATCAGTCGGTCTGCTAACTGGTGCGTCCTTGGATTGTGGGAGGAAACTCACACGGTCACGGGGGAGAACGTACAAACACCTTACAGGCAGTGGCAGGTACCTGGATGGGAGGGTTATGGTCAGGATGCAGGTACATGGGAGAAGGCAGTAAAATAGATTTTGAATCTTCTCTGCATCCTCTCTAGCTTGAACACTTTTTCCACCATTCTCCCTCCTGCATCAGGTAAAGTAATTCGCCTTTGTATACATGGTGCTACACTTGAGCCCTGCTGAGCAACAGACGTCTTGGACCAGCAGCTGAGATTTCAGTTCACAAAGTGTTTCAGAATTGGGTTTATTATCATTGACTTGTATGCTGTGAAATTTGTCGTTTTGTGGCTGCAGTGGCGTGTATTATCGTAAATTTATAAAGCTGAATGGTGCACGAGAAAGGAATGGTGAAGCCCACTGCTCTATCCTTTCTATACCAATGACTGTGTGGCTAGGCATAGCTCAAATAACATCTATACATTTGCTGATGATACAGCCATTGTTGGTAGAATCTCAGATGGTGGCGAGAGTGCATACAGGAGCAAGAAATGCCAACTAGTCAGGTGGTGTCGCAGCAACAACCTGGCACAATGTCAGTAAGACGAAAGAGCTGATTGTGGACTTCAGGAAGGGTAAAATGAAGACACACATACCAATCCTCATAGAGGGATCAGAAGTTTCAGTTTCCTGGGTGTCAAGATCTCTGTGGATCTAACCTGGTCCCAACATATCGATGCAGTTATAAAGAAGGCAAGACTGCAGCTATACTTATTAGGAGTTTGAAATGATTTGGTAGGTCAACGAACACTCTCAAAAATTTCTATAGTTGTACTGTGGAGAGCATTCTGACAGGCTGCATCACTGGTATAGGGGTGGGAGGTGTAACTGCACAGGACCGAATAAAGCTGCAGGGGGTTGTAAATGTCAGCTCCATCTTGGGTACTAGCTTCCAAAGTACCCAGGACATCTTCAAGGAGCAGTGTCTCAGAAAGGCAGCATCAATTATTAAGGACCTCCGGCACCCTTTTCTCACTGTCACCATCAGGTAGGAGGTACAGAAGCTTGAAGGCAGACACCCAGCGATTCAGGAACAGCTTCTTCCCCTCTGCCATCCGATTCCTAAATGGGCATTGAACCCTTTAGACACTACCTCGCTTTAAAAAAATATATATATTCTGTTTTTTTGCACTATTTTAAATCTATTCAATATATGTGTGCAGTAATAGATTTACTTATTATTTTTTTCTTCTAACAAATTTCACAACACATGCTGGTAATAGTAAACCTGGTTCATGGTCTTGTGAACCATTCCTTCTAGATGGCAGAAGGAAAGAAGCTGCTTGAATTGCTGAGTGAGTCTTCATGCTCTTGTACTTCCTTTCTGATAGCAGTAGTGAAAAGAGGGCATGTCCTTAGCGGTGGATACCGCCTTCTTGTGGCACAGCCTGATGAGGGTGACCATGATGTTGCTGTTTACAATCCTCTGCAATCTCTTGATCCTTTTTATTGGAATGATACCACGCAGTGATGCAACCAGTCCAAATGCTCTCCACCATATACATAAGCAAATCTGAGTGCCTTTGTTGACACATCAAATCTCCTCAAACTCCTAATTAAGTATTGTTGCTGGTGTGCCTTCTTCATGATTGCGTCAGTATGTTGGGCCCAAAGGTGTTGACGTCCAAGAACTTGAAGCTGCTCTCCGTTTCCACTGCTGATCCCTCAGTGAGTACTGGTGTGTGTTCACCCAGATACCCGTTGCTGAAGTCCACAATCAATTCCTTGATCTTGCTGACATTGAGTGCGAGGTGGTTGCTGCTTTCAACCAGCTCAAGTTTCTCACTCCTGTACGCCACTTTGTCTACCAATAACTGTTCGTGAATTTGTAGATAGTGTTTGAGCTGAGCTTACCCCCACGTCATGAGGGCAGGCATCCTTCATCTGCATCTGTGTTGATTGTCAGCGAGGAGGTGATGTACCGATGCATCATTTAGAAGAACAAGGGGTAGCGTTTTGCATCTTATGGGGTAGATATAAGGGGGCAATCGGTTAGTATGCACTAACTTCTCGAGGTTGGAATTCTCCGTCTCGGGTGGTTGTGAAGGTTGAGGTATCAAAAGAGAAAGTTGATTTCTTTTTTCAACTGATCCAAGTATTGGGGCTGGGTTTGCAGATCTGGACAGAAATGACACTGTTCTTTCTTCAATTTTCCCAACCTGCTAAATATATTTCTCTTGTATTTATTCATGGGATATGGTCTTCACCAGCTGAGGCAGCATTTAGTTGCCCTTAAGTAGTCAGTTGATGGCAGGTGGGAGGGAGTTGCGGGCTTGCCACCCAGCGATGGTGAAGGAAGGGTACTATTTCTCAAAGTCTGGGTGCTGTGTCGCTTGGAGGGCAACTTTCTTCAGGTCTGGTGTTCTCTGTGCTTTTGCTGTCCTTGTCCTTGGTGGGAGAGTTGTTGGGTTGTGAGGTGTTCTCTCTGGGGCCTTGGTGAGCTGTAGACGTTACAGGCTGCTGCTGTGGAGTGAGTGGATGGGCTGCACAGCTCTTCTCCCCTTCAAGTGACGGTACCTCAATTAGGTAGCATCCAACATTAAGGACCCTCATCTCATTACTACCATCAGAGAGAGTGCAGGAGCCTGAAGACCCACACTCAGTGTTGTAGGAACAGTTTCTTCCCCTCTGCTATCAGACCATACACACGTGAACACCACCTTGTTATGGCTCCTTTGCAGTATTCATTTATTTTTTTAACTTACGAACATCCTGGAGTTGCTGCAGCAAAGCAACAAATTTCATGGTGTATGTCAGTGATATTCTGATTCTGAGGAGCATGGTTTTGTCATAGTTCGTGGGGGGAGGTGGTGAGGAAAGGTCCTAAGGACTGGGGGTTGTACAAAGTAGTGAGGCTTTGAAAGGTGTACTGTGTTTTCTGCCTGGGCCCCCATCCCTGTTGATGCTGCACGTCCTTCTCCCTCCTGGTGTGTTCTGAACTTCACCACCCCTGTCCCCGAAAATTCCCTGCTGTAAAACTATGGTTAAAAACTGGGTGGATTTCCTTTCTACCCCTGGTGAGTAAAATGTGTGACTAGCATTGTGCAGTGGTTCTTGGAGAGTAACGGAATGTGGAATCAGGTTTGTTACGATGTGGTTTGTTTTGTGACGGCGGTTCAGTTCAAACGTTTAAAATGAAATAGCGAGGTAGTGTTCAGAAAGTTTAAGATAAGAAAGGCTTGGAGATAACTGTAGAGATAAAGTACCTTTTATCTTTGTCTACGCCTCTTATAAACCATAATGGACCATTCAGAAATGTGATTGCAGAGAAGAAGAAGCTGTTCTGAAATCATTTAGATAAGAGTGGTTCAATTGTACAAGTACAAATGAAAGATAACAGCTGTCTGTTCTGTACCTTTGATAATCTTACAAACCTGTCAGATCTCCCCTCAGCCTCTGCCACTCCAGAGAAAAGAACCCATGTTTGTTTGACCTCTCCTTAACACTCATGTCCTCTAAGCCAATCAGCAGACTGGTGAATCTCTTCTCCACCCTGCCAAAGCCTCCACTCACTCCCTGTAATGGGGGTGACCAGATCTGAATGCAGTAATCCAGTCGCAGAGTTTAATAAAGCTGCAAAAGAACTTTCTGAATCACAGACCAAAGAGATTCTGCAGATGTGGGAAATCACAAAATGCTGACCCCCCCCCCCCCCACCACCACTTTATTCAGGCTTCTGTCTTCTTCATTTCCAGGATCTCACCCCAAACCATCAACTGTTTATCCCCCTCCATAGATGCTGACTAACCTGCTGAGTTTTCCCAGTGTTTTGTATGGTAAATCTTGGACTCAGTGCCTTAACTAATGAACACAAACACATCCATGAAGGCACTCTCAGGGTGGAGGAACAACACCTCATATGTAGCCTCTGTCTTGCGGCATGATCATCGATTTCTTGTTCCACCTTCTATTCCCCACTCCAGGCTCTTTCCTCTCCCTGGTCCCCTCCTCTTTCCCTTTCTTCCATGGTCCTCTCTCCTATCGTATTCCATACCTTTACCTTTCCTACCTATCACCTTCTAGATGGCCCTCTTTCCCTTCTCCCCACCTCTTTATTCTGGCATCTACCCCCTTCCTTTGCAGTCCTGAAGAAGTGTCTTGTCCCAAAATGGCGACTGTCTATTCACCTCCATTGATGCTGCCTGATCTGTGTTCCTCCAGCATTTTGTTAATCCATAATTTGGCTATCCAAAATGTCATAACTCCAGAGTAATGCCCAACAGTGGACATCCCATATGCCATTGAGAAGTTATTCCATCACAAAAATAACCCTGTTATCTTAAGGCACAGTGTGAGGAAGTGTAAGATGATATATTTCATAGAAGGAGGTGAAGGCTGTTTTCTAAACGGGGAGCAAGTTACAAAAATCAGAGTTGCAAGGGATTTGTCAGTCCTTGTGCTGGATTCCCGAAAGGTTAACTTGCAAGTGGAGTTGGTGGTGAGGAAGGCAAATGCAATGTTTGCATTCATTTGAGAAGACTAGAATATATCAGCAAGGATGTAACACAGGCTTTATAACGTGCAGGTCGGACAACATCTGCAGTATTGTGAGCGGTTTTGGGCTCCATAACTAAGAAAAGATGTGCTGGCATTGGAGAGGATCCAGAGGAGGTTCACGAGAATGATGTCTCCAGGCTTATATTCATTAGAGTTTAAAAGAATGAGGAGGGGATCTCATTGAGTATTGAAAGCCTGGATGGAGTGGATGTGTGGATGTTTCCTATAGTGGGGACTCTGGATCCAGAGGGCACAGGCTCAGATTAGAGGGAAGTCCCTTGATTGGCCAGTTTTAATCATCCACTGCAATTTATTCTAAGCTCTCTCCACCTACCCCTCCAGTCCTTCCAGTGCAGATCCTCTTTCTCCCCCCGACCATTCTGAGTCATACAACAGTCTCTGTGTTGACTTGGCAATACTCTTTGTTTCTTTGCCCACACATCCCGACAGCCCGCACAGTGTGAAAAGTGAACTCTTACCTTGCTGTGGGCCAGCTCTCAATCTGCTGCTCTGTCTGCCCCCACCCACCAGTTTGTGTCTGATCTGGCTTCCTGAAGCTGTCCCTCACCAGACCCTCGTGAATGAGTCTGGGGTAGGGAAGGTCGGGGGGGGGGGGGTTAGTGTTGGGAGTGATGAGTCCAACCAGGTTGATATTCAGAACGTGTCTGTTCTGTGCCCCACACCCGTTGATTGCTTCCCCTCCTCCCTGCAGTCCAAGGCCAAGGTAAAGCCGAAAGCACCAATGTCCTCAGCACCGAAGGTGCCCTCCAGCAAGGGAGCGAGCGGGGCGCGGCGCAGGAGAACCCGCTGCCGGAAGTGCGATGCCTGCCAGAAGAGCGAGTGCGGGGAGTGCCACTTCTGCAAGGACATGAAGAAGTTCGGGGGACCCGGCCGCATGAAGCAGTCCTGCCTTCTGCGGCAGTGCACGGCAGTGAGTGGGATCAGGGGCGGTGTTGGTCTCTGTCTGGGGGGGGGGGGGACGACACATGGTGATCTTGTGCATCACACCCCAAATAAGGCTCCTACCGCATTGTTCCTTCGCACACTCCCGGGATCAGATGCAAAGTGAATCTCCCTCCTCACTGTCCCATCACACACTCCCAGGGCCAGACACAGAGTGAAGCTTCCTCCACACCGTCCCATCACACACTCCCAGGGTCAGACACAGAGTGAAGCTTCCTCCACACCGTCCCATCACACACTCCCAGGGTCAGATACAGAGTGAAGCTCCCTCCACACTGTCCCATCACACACTCCCAGGGTCAGACACAGAGTGAAGCTTCCTCCACACCGTCCCATCACACACTCCCAGGGTCAGATACAGAGTGAAGCTCCCTCCACACTGTCCCATCACACACTCCCAGGGTCAGACACAGAGTGAAGCTTCCTCCACACCGTCCCATCACACACTCCCAGGGTCAGATACAGAGTGAAGTTCCCTCCACACCGTCCCATCACACACTCCCAGGGTCAGACACAGAGTGAAGCTCCCTCAACACCGTCTGATCACACACTCCCAGGGTCAGATACAGAGTGAAGCTCCCTCCACACTGTCCCATCACACACTCCCAGGGTCAGATGCAAAGTGAAGCTCCCTCCACACTGTCCCATCACACACTCCCGGGGTCAGACGCAAAGTGAATCTCCCTCCACACTGTCCCATCACACACTCCCAGGGTCAGATACAGAGTGAAGCTCCCTCCACACCGTCCCATCACACACTCCCGGGGTCAGACACAGAGTGAAGCTTGCTCCACACCGTTCCATCACACACTACGGGGTCAGACACAGAGTGAAGCTCCCTCCACACTGTCCCATCATACACTCCCGGGGTCAGACACAAAGTGAATCTCCCTCCACACTGTCCCATCACACAGTCCTGGGGTCAGACGCAACAAAGCTCCCCCTTACTCCACAAGCAGTGTAGGCGATTGGCACTAGCTATCTGCAAGGCATTACCTCCATCTGCTCCTGTGACCCTGCTCTGCCTGCACTAACCTGTTCCCTTCACCCCTCCCCATGTTCTTACCCCAACAGCCGGTGCTCCCTCATACAGCCGTCTGCCTAATGTGTTGGGAAGCAGGCAAAGAGGATTCAGTGGAAGGAGAGTCCGAGAAGTTTAATCTGTCCCTGATGGAGTGCACCATCTGTAATGAGATTGTCCACCCGGGCTGTCTGAAGGTGGGTGAGGAGTGGGGAGGTGGGTCGATGGAGAATTCACCGCATGAATCCAGGGCGGTGGGGAGAGGATTGGGGTTCCTTGATATTGGTGTCTTGTCGCACTGCTGCCTCATAGTTTTATCTGCCCACCCTCCTCCTTCAGTGCTCCCATCACTGTCCCTCTGTGTTTTCCCCCTTTCTCATCCTCTCTCTCTCTGCACTTACCTCAAGCTCACTCCCCCAGTGCCTCTCTGTTCAGAGACTGCACTTTAACCCCACTTCATCTGATGATGGAGCCGTGTTTCTCTGCTGCTTGCATGCATCTATGTCTCCCTGCTCACATGGGCCTGCATTTCCTAGCTAAATGCCCCCACACATATCCTGAGGCAGAACATTCCCCTCTCTCTTCCCTCTTCATCCTCCTCTTCCTCACCTTTCACTCCTCCTCTGCCCTCAAACCCCTCTGTTCACCTCCCTCCTCTCTCCCCCCCTCCAAACGCATTGTGATCTCACTGCTGTGTTTCACCTCTGTGTTCAGGTTTATGATGTCGAGGGCATCATCAACGATGAGATTCCCAACTGCTGGGAATGTCCCAAGTGTCGGAAGGAAGGCAGGTCGAGCAAGGTGGGTCCTAATCGCAACGCAAAGCTCAGTCAGTACATGCAGGGCAGAGAGTGACGCCATCCCCACCCTCCCTCTGGCCTTTCCCCAGACCACATCCCAACCCTCTTGCCTAACCACCCCACTCTCCCTGTCCTTCTCTATCCTCCTTCCCTCCTGCCCTTTCTTTCTCACTAGTCTCCCCTGCATTCTTCCCCTCACTCTCGTCCTCAGTTCATTCTCTCCATTTCTGCCGTACTGCCCCACCTCCCGCTCCCCACGACCTCCCTCTCACTTGATGTCTCATTCTTCTGCCCTCTCTTTCACCCCTCTTCCCCAGGACGGGAAGGACCAGACGGAGGCCGGAGGGAAGAGACGCTCTGATGGTGAGGAGGGCCCCCGCTGGAAGCTTGAGGAGGGTAGCAGGCATCGAGCGGATGAGTATCTGGCCCCCAACCACAGGAAAGGCGAAGAGGGTCACAAGAGGAAAAAGGAGAGGGATGGGCCGGTGGAAGCTGGGCCCCGGAAGAAGGTGAGAGAAACCACCTACTGTCCTTTGTTACCTTCTGGATCATCACATCTCCTCAGCTGGAAGATCCGGCTGGTCCAGTTTCTCCCCCTAATTTGAAGACAATCCCCGTGAATCTTTTCTGCATCCTCTCCAGCTGAGCCTCACCCACCCTGTAATGGGGTGACGAGCTGCACATAATCCTCCCATTTATGAGAGTGGTCCTGGGGATGGAAAAGTTAATGTATGGGGAATGTTTGGCTCTACTCACTGGAGTTTAGAAGAATGGGGGGGGATCTCATTGAAACCTATCAGATATTGAAAGGCCTAGATAAGAGTGGATGTGGACGGATCTCTCCTACAGCGGGAGAGTGTAGGACCAGAGAGTACAGCCTCAGCCTCAGAATAGGAGGACATCTATTTAAGATAGAGAATTTCTTTAGGCAGAGGGTGGTGAATCTGTGGAATTCCTTTCTAAAGACTACTGTGAAAGCGAAGTCTTTGGGTATATTTAAAGTAGAGATTGATAAGTTCTCGATTAGTCACATTATTAAAGGTTATGGGGAGAAGACAGGAGAATGGAATGAAGGGGAATTTAAATCAGCTGTGATGAAATGGCAGGGCGTTAATGGCCTAATTCTACACTCAACGTCTGACTTTCTCAGTGCAGTCTTGCCAATTGATACTACATGGTGCCCCATTTTAACATGTGCTGTTCCAGAGCACAGGCAGGGAGTTAAAGACTGAACAAGCTGAAACAAATCGCTGTAGGTTGAACAGCATCTGTGGAGGCAGAGTCAGATTTATTATTGCTGACAGCTGACGTGAAACTTGTTTTGTGGCACAAGTCATTGTCTTCTGGGGCATAGGCCACTGTCAGCAGCTCATCAGTCTCCTCTGACGGGCCGATTAAAGGTTGATCGGCTCTGTGGCTTCCATTTTCACCAAATAACTTCACGTTTCTTCTATGCAAAGGTCCTTCTCCCGGGGTGAGGGCTTTGGCATTTCTGTACCTCATGGGGTTGCTGACCACATGTCCAACCTTCCTCTTTTTGCTTGAGATTGTCCATGGGGGAGTTGTAGTTTGAAAATTACAAACCACTGCTGTCTGTCTTCCCGTGATTGTGTGGGTTTCCTCTGGGTGCTCCAGTTCCCTCCCACAATCTAAAGGCGTACCGGTTGGTAAATTAATTGGTCATTGTAAATTGTCCTGTGACTAGGCCAGGGATTGCTGAGCAGCACAGCTGAAAGGGCCTATTCTGCACTGTACCTCAACAAATTTTTATAAAATAATAATTTTCTGTGTCCTCCCTGGCCACTGGAGTGGTAGCCAAAGGATAAGAGGATGGCAAATGACATTCCTCTGCTCAGGAAGGTAACAGGAATAATCCTGAGAATTGTAAATCAGTGATGGGCAAACTAATGGACAGGATTCTTAATGACTGATTTTTGTTAATTGGATAGGAATAGTCTGATTAGGAAAATTAGTATGGCTTTGTGAGGGGCAGGTTGTGCCTCTCAAGCCTGATGGATTTTTTTCAAGGAAGTAATAAAATCAATTGGTGAAGGTCGAGCAGTGGATAGGGTGTATATGGGATTTATTAACTTATTTAAAGATGTTCCATATGGAAAGCTCATACAGTTAGGAGGCATGGGATCAGTGGAAACTTAGCAGCATGAACTTTGGAATTGGCTTGTCTGCAGAAGGCAGAGAATGGTTGTAGATGGAATGAGTCGGTGATGTTGTGGTACTCCACAGGGATCTGTTAGGGGATCCCTGCTCTTTGTGATTTTTATTAATGAATCGGGTGAGGAAGTAGAAGGTGGGTTTTAGTAAGTTTGCAGATGACATAAAGGCTGGTGGTGTTGTGGATAGTGAAGAAGGTTGCCATAGGTTACAACGGGACATTGGCAGGATGCGGAGCTGTACTGAGAAGTGGCGATGACTTTCAATCTGGAAAAGTGGGAAGCGATAAACTTAGGAAGGTGGAACGTGAAGGCAGAGCTCGAGTTTAATGGCAGCATTCTTAACCATGCGGAGGAACAGAGGGACCTTGGTCCATAGATACCTCAAAGTTGTCAGACAACTTGATAGAGTTGTTAAGAAAGCATATGTGAGAGGGAAGGGTTAGATTGATTGTGGAGTAGACTAAAGGTTTGGCACAACATTGTGGGCTGAAGGGCCTGTATTGTGTTGTAGTGTTCTGTTTTCAAAATACTGCAGAAAGCTGGTTGTTGGGGTCCAAGTCCATAGCTCCCTAAAAGTAGCGACACAAATGAAGGTGTAAAATGAACTTGTCTTCGTTGCTAGGAGATTTGAGTGTAAAAGTCGGCAAGGAGTAGAAAAGTTTAGTTAAACAACTCTTGGAATATTCTGTACAGTTGTGGTTGCTCGTTTACAGGAAGGATGCAGAGGCTTTGGAGAGGGTGCAGTGTGGTTCCGGGGTTCACCAGGATGCTAGGCATTAATACAATTAGCCTACTAAACTGACATCCTTTTCCCAAGGTGCAAATGACAACTGCCAGAGGTTTACAGTGAGAGAGGTAATATTTTTCTGCACAGGGAGTGGTGGGTGCCTGAAACTTGCAGCCAGGACAGGTAATGGATTGAAGTGCTTATGAGCTGTTTAGATAGACCCATGACCAAATGGGACAGTGTGTGTGGTGGGGGAGGATTATCAGTGGGGTAGCACGGCAGTATGGTGGTTAGCACAGTACCAGCAACGCAGATTCAGTTCCCACCGCTGCCTGTAAAGTGTTTGTACATCCACACTGTGACCTTGTGAGTTTTCTCCCATGGTCCAAGGACATACCGTTCAGTCGCTTTCTCGGTTATGGTCAATTGTTCCATGACTTGGCTCGGGTTAAATTGGGCAACTGCTGGACAGTGCAGCTGAAAGTGCCAGAAGAGCTTATTCCTCGCTGTGTGTCATAGGCTGTGTTGCTCTCTACGTGAGAGAAACGTGCACTGGGTGTATTTGGGGGGTGGGGGTGACTGGACTGTGAGAGACCCCTGCACATGGGTGGGGTGTGTGTGTGTGTGTGTTGAGGGGGTGACTGGACTGTGAGAGACCCCTGCACATGGGTGGGGTGTGTGTGTGTGTGTGTGTTGAGGGGGTGACTGGACTGTGAGAGACCCCTGCACATGGGTGGGGGGGGGGTGTGTGTGTTGGGGGGGTGACTGGACTGTGAGAGACCCCTGCACATGGGTGGAGGGTGTGTGTGTGTTGGGGGGTTGACTGGACTGTGAGAGACCCCTGCACATGGGTGGGGGGGTGTGTGTGTGTTGAGGGGGTGACTGGACTGTGAGAGACCCCTGCACATGGGTGGGGGGTGTGTGTGTGTTGAGGGGGTGACTGGACTGTGAGAGACCCCTGCACATGGGTGGGGGGGGGTGTGTGTGTGTTGGGGGGGTGACTGGACTGTGAGAGACCCCTGCACAGGGGTGGGGGGTGTGTGTGTGTGTTGGGAGGGGGGTGACTGGACTGTGAGAGACCCCTGCACATGGGTGGGGGGAGTGTGTATGTGTGTGTGTGTGTGTTGGGGGGGGGTGACTGGACTGTGAGAGACCCCTGCACATGGGTGTGTGTGTGTGTGTGTGTTGAGGGGGTGACTGGACTGTGAGAGACCCCTGCACATGGGTGGGGGGTGTGTGTGTGTTGAGGGGGTGACTGGACTGTGAGAGACCCCTGCACATGGGTGGGGGGTGTGTGTGTGTTGAGGGGGTGACTGGACTGTGAGAGACCCCTGCACATGGGTGGGGGGTGTGTGTGTGTTGAGGGGGTGACTGGACTGTGAGAGACCCCTGCACATGGGTGGGGGGTGTGTGTGTGTTGAGGGGGTGACTGGACTGTGAGAGACCCCTGCACATGGGTGGGGGGGTGTGTGTGTTGAGGGGGTGACTGGACTGTGAGAGACCCCTGCACATGGGTGGGGGGGGGTGTGTGTGTTGAGGGGGTGACTGGACTGTGAGAGACCCCTGCACATGGGTGGGGGGTGTGTGTGTGTTGAGGGGGTGACTGGACTGTGAGAGACCCCTGCACATGGGTGGGGTGTGTATGTGTGTTGAGGGGGTGACTGGACTGTGAGAGACCCCTGCACGTGAGTGTGGGTGGGGGACCTGTATTGCCTCACCTCCCTCACTCTCCACCCTCTCCCTGCAGAAACAGAAGATGGTCCGTGGGCCGGAGGACGGCACCCTTGCCAGTGAGCGCACCCCCCAGCGCGAGAAGCTGGAGCACTTCAAGCGCATGTGCCAGATGCTGGAGCGGGTGAGCCAGGCCCGCAGCTCCAGCTCCAGCTCCAGCTCCGGCTCCGACTCTGACTCTGACTCCCAGGACTCCGAGGAAGGGAGGGGTGGTGAGGAGGAGGAAGATGAGGAGGAGGAGGAAGAGGAGAGCAGCGACGGAGGAGGCAGGCTTGGCTCCAATGGGAGGGAACGCGGGACCACGGCAGCTGCCCTGGGCTTCAGTGCCAGTGAGGAGGATGACGAAGAGGAGGAGGAGGCGGAGGAGGAGGAGGGTCGTGGGGAGGAGGCAGACCCACCCCGCAACGGCAGGGCCCGGCTGAGGGAGCAGCCACAGGGGAAGGAGGGACAGCCAGGATCCCGCCGAGAACGAACGAGGCAGGGTCCAGGTCAGGGGCAGGGTGTGGCCCAGGGGTCAGGGCGCCTCAAGCCCCCTCGCCCCCAGGCGCCGGCACCCCGCAGTCCGTTCCTGAGCCGGCCGCCCATCTCCTCGCCTCCCAGGCCCCTGCAGATGGAGAGGCATGTGGTGAAGCCTCCCCCTGACAGTCCGGAGCCAGACTCCCTGCCCCTGGACTCAGGGACCGACCATGTACTCCAGCGTCACGCCTGGCTTGCCGTCTTTCGCTACCTGAGCCAGCGAGACCTCTGCGTCTGCATGAGGGTTTGCCGGACCCTCAACCGGTGGTGAGTGAGGGACGGGGTTGTAGGGGTGGGCATGTATGCTGTTAGTATGCACCCCACCCTCTGTGCCCTCTCTCTCCCATCTTTCTCTATCTTTTTGTTTATGTATATCCCATATGCTGTGATTCCTCACATTGTGGGTGTCAGTTGTTGGTGAATTATTGGTGTATTGGGGGTGGGGTTGAGTGGGATGGAGGACCGTTGTTGGCACACGGGGAGGGAGCACTGAAGTGGGGGGAGTGGGATGGAGGACTGTTGTCGGCACACGGGGAGGGAGCACTGTGAAGTGGGGGGAGTGGGATGGAGGACCGTTGTCGGCACACGGGGAGGGAGCACTGTGAAGTGGGGGGTGTGGGATGGAGGACTGTTGTCGGCACACGGGGAAGGAGCACTGTGAAGTGGGGGGAGTGGGATGGAGGACCGTTGTCGGCACACGGGGAGGGAGCACTGTGAAGTGGGGGGAGTGGGATGGAGGACCGTTGTCGGCACACGGGGAGGGAGCACTGTGAAGTGGGGGGAGTGGGATGGAGGACCGTTGTCGGCACACGGGGAGGGAGCACTGTGAAGTGGGGGGAGTGGGATGGAGGACTGTTGTCGGCACACGGGGAGGGAGCACTGTGAAGTGGGGGGAGTGGGATGGAGGACCGTTGTCGGCACACGGGGAGGGAGCACTGTGAAGTGGGGGGAGTGGGATGGAGGACCGTTGTCGGCACACGGGGAGGGAGCACTGTGAAGTGGGGGGAGTGGGATGGAGGACCGTTGTCGGCGCAAGGGGAGGGAGCACTGTGAAGTGGGGGGAGTGGGATGGAGGACCGTTGTCGGCACACGGGGAGGGAGCACTGTGAAGTGGGGGGAGTGGGATGGAGGACCGTTGTCGGCGCAAGGGGAGGGAGCAATGTGAAGTGGGGGGAGTGGGATGGAGGACCGTTGTCGGCGCATGGGGAGGGAGCACTGTGAAGTGGGGGGAGTGGGATGGAGGACTGTTGTCGGCACACGGGGAGGGAGCACTGTGAAGTGGGGGGAGTGGGATGGAGGACTGTTGTCGGCACACGGGGAGGGAGCACTGTGAAGTGGGGGGAGTGGGATGGAGGACCGTTGTCGGCACACGGGGAAGGAGCACTGTGAAGTGGGGGGAGTGGGATGGAGGACCGTTGTCGGCGCAAGGGGAGGGAGCACTGTGAAGTAGGGGGAGTGGGATGGAGGACTGTTGTCGGCGCAAGGGGAGGGAGCACTGTGAAGTGGGGGGAGTGGGATGGAGGACCGTTGTCGGCACACGGGGAGGGAGCACTGTGAAGTGGGGGGAGTGGGATGGAGGACCGTTGTCGGCACACGGGGAGGGAGCACTGTGAAGTGGGGGGAGTGGGATGGAGGACCGTTGTCGGCGCAAGGGGAGGGAGCACTGTGAAGTGGGGGGAGTGGGATGGAGGACCGTTGTCGGCGCAAGGGGAGGGAGCACTGTGAAGTGGGGGGAGTGGGATGGAGGACCGTTGTCGGCACACGGGGTGGGAGCATTGTGAAGTGGGGGGAGTGACTGGGTGAAGTACTCCCCACCCTGGACAGGCCAGTCACGGTTTCATGAGGGTGGCAATGATTTTGATTGGCCCTGGGGCTGGACAAGGATGGAGGGGAAAACAAGTCAGTTAACATGACTGCATCCTGATCTATGCCCTCCCCTTGGGCCTTGCCTCCTTCCCCTCTCCCCAGGTGCTGCGACAAGCAGCTGTGGACCAGAATCGACCTGAGCCGGCAGAAGTCGATTACGCCAGCCATGCTGAGTGGCATCATCCGGCGGCAGCCTGCCCTGCTGGACCTCAGCTGGGCCTGCATCTCCAGTAAGCAGCTCATGTGGCTCCTCAACCGGCTGCAAGGTGAGTGTGAGACTGAGTTCCTCACTGTCCCTCCCTCTTCTCACCATCCCCCCCTTCCCTCCCCACTGCCCCCCTCGCTCCTTACCACCATTTCTTGCTGGCCTTCCTGACAGCTTTCTCATTGCTCTCTCCCCACCCCCCACCCTTCTCGCTCTCTCCCCACCCTCCCACCCTTCTCGCTCTCTCCCCGCCCCCCACCCTTCTCGCTCTCTCCCCACACCTCAGGGCTGAGGGAACTGATCCTGTCGGGCTGTTCGTGGTCCTCTGTGTCGGCCCTCTGCACTGCCAGCTGTTCATCCCTGCGACTGCTCGACCTGCGCTGGGTGCAGGATGTCAAGGACTCCCAGCTCCGAGAGCTGCTCTCCCCTCCGGCTGACAGCAGGCCAGGTCAGTGCCAGGTGTGGGAGGGGGAGTGAACGGTCGGGAGGAAGTATTGGCTGCATGTAGGGAGGGTGATGTGTTAGGGGGATGGAGAGTGTTGACCCAAATGACTGACCCTCTCTCTCCCCCCCCCCACCCCCCCCAACAGGACAGCTGGAGGGCCGGGGACGACTGCCGAATGTGATGGAGTTGCGCCTGTCAGGTCTGGAGGTGACAGACACCTCGCTGCGTCTGCTGGCCCGGACCCTGCCCCGTCTACGGCGCCTTGACCTCAGCCAGTGTGGTCAGGTGGGGGACCAGTCCATCAATCTGCTAACCGCCGTCACCTGTCCATTGCGTGAGAGCCTGAGGGAGCTCAACTTGTCTGGTACGTCCATACGCCGGCCCTCCACCACCCCCATTCATGCATCCTTAGGCCAGCCCTCCTCTCTCCACCCCCCACACAACTGTCTATCCCTAGGCTGGCCCCTTCCCCCAGTCTATCCACAGTCCACCCCCGGTCTCCCTTCTCTGCTGTGCAAAGTACGTGTGCCTCTCCCTTCCCATGTCTGTCCCCTCCTCTCACGCTCCCTCTCCTTAGTTCTGTCCTTTTTACACTAATGTGTCTTTCTCCACCCCCTCCCCCATCTCCCCTCTCCCCAGGCTGCCCTCGGCTCACAGACCACTGCCTGCCCCTGTTCCGGCGCTGCCCTAACCTCTGCCGCATTGACCTGCGTTCCTGCAGACAAGTGACGGTGGAGGCGTGCCAGCGCTTCGCCGAAGACTCGGCCCCCCCTGCCTCCTTCCGCTGCGCCGAGGACAAACTCATCCTCCGCAACAGCTAACGGCGGCTGCTGAGGAGGGGGTAGGCAGGGAGCGCTGAGCCCCCGGGATAGGGGCTGAGGGCTTCACCAGGAGAGAGCAAACCGGGCCCCAGAGTGATTCACCAGGAGAGAGAGAGAGAGAGAGGATCCAGGACCCCTGGAAGATTCGCCTGGAGAGAGAGAGAGAGAGAGGATCTTACCCCTGTAGAGATTCGCCAGGGGAGAGAGGGTCTGGGATCCCGGGGAGATTCACCTGGAGAAGGATGTGATCCAGGACCCCGGGAATGCTCGCTGAAAGAGAGAGAGGACCAAGGTTATCAGAGACATTTACCAGGAGAGAGGCAAGATCTGGACCCCGGACGCTGGGTGAGAGACTGGATCCGGACCCCAGTGTGAAATCGCCCGGGAAGAGACAGGATCTGGAATCTGAGTCATTTACCGGGAGGGAGATGGGGTCCAGATTTCGGAAAGATTCACCAGAAGATGGAAGCAATCTCCAGTGCATGGCAGGTTCATCAGGAGAAAGACAGGCCCCTTCGTCCTGGAAAGATTCCTCGGGAAATGGCACAGCAGAAAGATTCATCCAGAGAGGCATGGGACCTCTGGGCCCCGGAAAGATTGATTGGGAAAGAGACAGCTTCACCAGGAAAGAGAGAGAGATGCGACAGCGTACAGTTTCACCAGAAGAAACTCCAGTTTTAAAGACAATATTCTCGCCGCAGAGACTGCGATCCCTACGCTCCATCCCTACTTTTCCCTCTGATCTTCCGCATTTTGCCAGTTTCCTTCCTTGTGTTTTTTTTTATTTTGACCGAAAAATTTCGTGGAGACCACTTTGTAAAAAAATATGAAAACCAGGATCGTTACACTTGTTGGAACAAAAGACTCTGGGTCAGAGCTGGGAATGGGGAGGGGGTTGGGGGATGAGAATAAATACAACTGCAATAAAATGTTCAGGGTTTTCCCCTCCTGCGCAATGTTCTGTGACCCATAGGTCCTGTTGGATTATGTGAGTGGAGTGGAGCTATGGAGGAGGGATGGCGAGGGTAAGTGGGGTCTGTTGCATCAGCTGGGCTGTTGTCAACTGGACGGGCAAAGAGATCTGTGTGCCATAAATCCCAGGGGTGATCTATAAAAGCTAGCAGAATTAGTGAGGAGCACCCATCCCTACACTCAAACTCAACCTCACCCCCCCTGAGAATATTGTTATGGTCCGTGCTGCCCTCCCATCCCCGGGGAGCTGACACTCCGATCCGGTCCGTGCTGCCCTCCCATCCCCGGGGAGCTGACACTCCGATCCGGTCCGTGCTGCCCTCCCATCCCCGGGGAGCTGACAATCCGATCCGGTCTGTGCTGCCCTCCCATCCCCGGGGAGCTGACACTCCGATCCGGTCCGTGCTGCCCTCCCATCCCCGGGGAGCTGACACTCCGATCCGGTCCGTGCTGCCCTCCCATCCCCGGGGAGCTGACAATCCGATCCGGTCTGTGCTGCCCTCCCATCCCCGGGGAGCTGACACTCCGATCCGGTCCGTGCTGCCCTCCCATCCCCGGGGAGCTGACACTCTGATCCGGTCCGTGCTGCCCTCCTATCCCCGGGGAGCTGACACTCCGATCCGGTCCGTGCTGCCCTCCCATCTAGTCCCTCTAACCCAACCCTTCTTCCCTTTTCAGCTTCCTTGCTCCAGGAAAAACAATACTCGTCAGTCCAGTTTCTTGTAACTAAATCCCTCCAGTCTCGGCAACATCCCCGTGAATCTTTTCTGCACCCTCTCCAGCTTAATCATACCTTTTTTATAGCTGGGCAATCAGAACTGAACACAATATGTACCCCCATAGTGCAGTCTCACCAGTGTCTTGTACTGCTGTAAGGTGACATGCTAGTTTAATAAAGAGAAAAGTGTCTTGATGGCACAGGGGCATGAAAGCAAGATACGGGAGACTCCGGCTGGAATCTAGAGCAAATTCAAAGGTCAGGCAGCATCTATGGTCAGGAAAAGTAAATCATTTTGAGAGAGGGAGAATCAGGATTGATGGGGAAAATGGGAAGGTGGCCAAAAGGTACAGGGTGAAGGTGTGTTACTCTGCCTGCAGGTCAGTAACTAATGATAGTTTATTATTGTCACTAAGCAGTGGTGAGCTAACTAAACTGGTAATTAAGTGTTCAGCTAATCTATTCTGCCTACACATTCTCTCCTACCCAGCCCTCCCCTCCCATTTCTACCCTTCACACATGTACACTTGGGATTGATTAACCCACGTTGCCCCAGTGTGGTCTCATGGAGAAGTCTATATTCCTGCTTTCCTCACACACCATATGCCTTTGTAAGGGCTTCTTAAACACCACTATCATGTTTGCATGCACCACCACACTTGGCAAAGCATTCCAGGCACCCACTGATCTGTTTTTTTTTAAAAGTTGCCTCACATATGTATCTTTGAATTTACCCCCTCTCACCTTAAATGCACATCCCTTAGTATTGGGCATTTTTATCAGAACTCCCAAAATGTTTGAAGAACTGGCAGTTTCTATAGAGTCCTTATAACACCATAAGACAGGAGCAGAATTAGGCCATTTGGCCCATCAAGTCTGCTCCACCATTCAATCATGACTGATCTTTTCTTCCCCTCCTCAGCTCCACTCCCTGGCTTTCTCCCTGTAACCTTTGATGCCATGATTAATCAAGAATCTATTAATCTCTGTTAAATACACCCAGTGACCTGGCCTCCACCGTTGCCTTTAGTAACAAATTCATCACCGTCTAGCTAAAGAAATTCCTCCACATCTGTTTTAGTGTACACCTCTATCCTGAGGCTGTGCCTTCTGTCCTAGACTCCCCCACCATGGGAAACATCCTTTCCACATCTACTCTGTCTAGGCCTTTCAACATTCGAAAGGTTTCAATGGATTTCCCCTCATCCTAAATTCCAGCAAGTACAGGCCCAGAGTCAAATGTTACTCATATGACAACACTTTAATTCCCAGAATCATCCTTGTGAACCCTCTCCAAAGCCAGCACATCTTTTCTTAGATAAGGAGCCCAAAACTGTTCGTAATACTCAAGGTGAGGCCTCACCAGTGCCTTAAAAAGCCTCAGCATCTCATCCCTGCTCTTGCATTCTAGACCTCTTGAAATGAATTCTAACATTGCATTTGCCTTCCTCACCACCGACTCAACTTGCAAATTAACCTTTAGAGTGTTCTGCACAAGGACTCCCAAGTCCCTCTGCATCTCGGGTATTTGGATTTTCTCCCCATTTAGAAAATAGTCTGTACACTTATTTCTTCTACCAAAGTGCATGACCATGCATTTTCCAACATTGTATTTCATTTGCCACTTTCTTGCCCATTCTCCTAACCTGTCTTAAGTCCTCCTTCAGCCAACCTGTTTCCTCAACACTACCAATCTTTGTATCATCTGCAAACTTGGCAATCTATGACATCATCTAAATTATTGATATACATAAAAAGAAGCAGTCTCAACACAGACTCTTGCAGATCACATAGTCACTGGCAGCCAATCAGAAAAGGATCTTTTTATTCTCACTCATCTCTAACCATGCCAGTAACTTTCCTATAATACCATGGGCTCTTAACTTGGTAAGCAGCCTCATGTGTGACACCTTGTCAAAGGTCTTCTGAGAGTCCAAATATACAACTACTGCATCCCCTTTATCTATCCTACTTGTAATCTCAAAGAATTCCAACAGGTTCGTCTGGCAAGATTTTCCCTTGAGGAAATCATGCTGACTTTGTCCTATCTTATGTCACCAAGTACTCCATAACCTCATTCTAAATGATTGACTCCAACATCTTTCCAATCTGTGAGGTCAGGCTAACTGAACTATAATTTCCTTTCTGTTGCCTCCTTCCTTTCTTAAAGAGCAGAGTGACATTTGTGGTTGTGTAGTTGTCCAGAAACTTGCCAGAGTCCAAAATTTTTGAAAGGTTACTAATATCTCCACAATCTCTACCACTGCTTCTTCTAGAACCCTAGGGTACAGTTCATCTGGTCTGTGTGACTTATGCACCTTTATGTCTCAGCTTTTTGAGCACCTTCCTGTTGTAATAGTAACTGCACTCACTTCTCTTCCTTCAACGGAAGTTAGAGAAATTAATGTTCATGCCACGTTGGAGGCTATCCAGTCAGAGTGATGGGTTGCTCTTCCAACCCGAATTTTGCCTCATTTTTACATTAGAGTGGGCTATGGACAGACATGTTGAATAGGAAGTGGATTTGAAATAGCTAGCCACTAGGGGAACCATCCTTTTGTGGCAGATGGAGTGAGAATGCTTCCCAATCTGCATCAGGGTTTGCATCTAACAATTTGAACCTTAAGGCACTGTGCAGGAATTAGAGCTAAAAGGATTAATTATTAGCTTTATTTGTCACAAGTATATTGCATCATCAAAATACACAGTGAAGTGTGTTATTTGCGTCAACAATCAGCATGGTCCAAAGATGCGTTGGGGGCAGCTTGCAAGTGTTGCCGTGCTTCCGGCACCAACATCTTAGCCATATCTTTGGAATGTGGGAGGAAGTCGGAGCACCCGAAGGAAGACAACTGGGAGAACAGAAAGCTCTTCGTAGTCGGCGGTGGGCATTGAACCCTGGTCACTGGTGCTGTAAAGTTTTTCAATAACTGCTCCTCTGCTGTGCTGAGACCTAATTGCAATATATATGGATGAAAAATGAAGGTGGGCTGGTTTGTAAGTTTGTGGATGAGAGAACAACTAATAGGAAGGTTATCAAAAGGACCTGACTGTAGAAATTTGCAGGAGTTTCTGGTGGCATACCAAACCTCCTCCCGCTCCTGATGAAGTAGGGCCATTGTCGTGCCTTCTTCATGATCACTTCAACATGTTGGGCCCAGGATAGATCCTCTGAGATGTTGCTGCCCAGGAACTTGCAGCTGCTGACCCTTCAATGAGGACTGGAGTGTGTACCCTCCACTTCCCTTTACTGAACTTTGCAATCAGTTCCTCGGTTTTTGCTGATGCTGAGTGACAGGTTATTGTTGTGACACAACTTAAACAGCCCATCTCACACACCTCATCATCATCTGAAATACCAACAACAGGTATGTCATTTGCAAAATTATGGTGGTATTTGAGCTGTGCCTAGCTATACAATCTACAGCCATATTGGAAGAGCTAGTACAGACCAGGTGGAGCGAGCATATAGTTGTATCTTTCTCCTCACTCTCCCCCCTCCCCCCCCAAAACAATTTACAGAAATCTGGAAACATGCTGGTGGGGGAGGTGCCGGCATCAGAGGCACTCACCACCCTGAAGGGGCTCTTTTTAGGCAATACCAAAGATAGCTGGTTGAATTTGATATCCCATTTCCACACCGATATGTCTGTCAATGGCCGCCTCTACTGCCACGATGATACCAAACCCACATTGGAGGAGCAACTTCTGGGTAGCCTCCAACTTGGTGGCCTGAACTGAAATTTCTCCAACTTCCAGTAATTTCCTCCTCTCCCACCACACCCCCCTCTCCGCCCTTATTTTTTCCATTCCTCCTTCAGACAACAAGGAGGCATATTAAGGCAAGACTAATGGGCTGGTTGAGTGATGCTGAAAGAACAACTGCACTTACTCTCAGCAAGACCAAGGAACTAATTTCAGAAACAGAAAGGGGAAGTTGGGAGAGCACACACCAATTCCCATTGAGGAGTCTTTGGTGGAAAGAGTGAGCAGCCTCAGGTTCCTGGTCATCAACATCTCAGACGATCTATACTGGGCTGATTACATTTATCCAATCACAATAAAGGATGCTAGTGGCTTTACTTCATTATGAGATTTGATATGTCAAAGTTCAAAGTACATTTATTATTAAAGTATGTATTCATTAGACAACCATGAGATTCATTTTCTTTCAGGCAGCCACAAAACAAAGAAACCCTAAAGAACCTATTTTTTAAAAAAGAGACAAACACCAAAGACTCCGGCAATTTTTTACAGATAAATGGTGGAGAGCATTCAGACTGGTTGGAATACAGGCTCCAATGCCCTGTAATCAGGGACGATGCTTAGCCTGCAGGATGTGCCTTCTCATTACTACTGTCGGGGAGGAAATACAGAAGGCTGAAAACCCACACTCAATGATTCAGGAGCAGCTTCTTCGACTCTGCCAGCAGATCTTTGGCCGATGAACCAAAAGTTACAGCCTTGCTATTCCTCTTTTGACCTTTTTTTTGTACATTGTAAATTATAAAGGTATTATTTTCCTGTGTCTTCAACTGCACTGCTGACACAAAACATCAAGTTCCAGTGATAATAAACCTGATTGAATTTGAATCTCCTCTGTGCCCTCTCCAGCACAAGGTTCAAAGGTACACTTAATATCAGAGAAATGTATACAATGTACATCCTGAAATGCTGGTTCCTCCATAAAAACAGAGGAGTGCCCCAAAGAATGAATGTCAGTTAATGTTAGAACCCCAAAGTCTCCTCTCCCTCCCGCGTGTAAGACAGCAAGCAACAATCCCACCAGCAAAAAGAGCAGGTACCTCTTTCCAGTAAACTCAGTTAGACCCTTTTTCCCCACTCTGACCCGTGTCCCTCTAAACTTTTCCTATCCACATACCTGTCCAAATAAATTTTAATTGCTAATGTACCTTCCTCTGGTAGCTCGTTTCATCTGTGCCCCTCGTGGTTTAATACACCTCTATAAGGTCACCTCTCAGTCTCCTACGCTCCAAGGGATAATGTCCCAATCTCTATTTGTAACCCAGTCCCCCAAATCCTGGCAACATCATTGTAAACCTCTGCACTTTTTACATCTTTGTGGCATCTCGCCTGTAGCAGGGTGACCAAAATTGAACACAATACTCCCCGTGCAGCCTCATCCTCTGTGTGGAAAAACAGTTGCTCCTCTCACCTTAAACCAGTGCCTTCAGGTCTTAGATGTCCCTAGCTAGGGGAAAGACTGTCCAAACGACTTATCTACACCCCTTTGTCAGTTCACTCCTGAGCCTCCTTACCCCCAGGGAATATCCGGTCCAGTCTCTCTTTATAACTCGGGTCCATCAACGTCCCTATGAATTGTTTCTACATCCTCTCCAGAGCAAAAAAACTGCATTCAACACTCCCCAGTGCAGTCTCACCAACATTTTGTACAACTGTAACGTGACGTCCCAACTCCTGTATTCAGTACTGACTGATGAAGGCCAGACAGTCCCTCTGTTCTGCAATGCATTTTGGGGCCCTGGAAGTCTTGTTCGCCTCCCCAAAATGCAACACCTCACACATCGGAACTAAACTCCATTTGTTATTCCTTGGCACACTTAGCCAGCTGATCAAAATTCCTCTGCAGATTATATTCACCGTCTAGTGTTACCTGCAAATTTACTAATCCTGCCTTGAACATTATCATCCAGTTACTGTAGGGTGCATCATAGATAGTGAAAAGATGATCAAAACTTGCAGGGGTGTCTCTAATCAGCTGGGTAAGTGGGTGTAAGAATTACAAATGGTGTTAAATCTAATTAGTGGGGAAGGGTTTGGAGGTAAACCCTGAGGAAAAGTCTAGAGCTGGGGTCCCAAAGGCAGTCCTATGCTGACTGGCAACTCCTGTGACACCACTGGTGCCAAACTACCTGTCTCTGCCATTCCTTTGGATTCATCAGATGCGTGGAGAGGGGAAGCCTACTACATGGGCAGCAGCTTGCTCTCCGTATCTTACTGCCGTGGCTTGTGCATCACGTAGACAGCTAGGATGCAATATCTACGGTTGACCAAAAGAGGGCTTCAGAATATTACAGAAACAAGCCTTTTGGCCCATCTGCTCCATGTCAACTAGGTATTCTGCCTAGTCCCATTTACCTGCACCTGAACCATATCTCTTGAACCCCTCCGTTGAAGCAAAAGCAATGTGTAAGGTTGCTAAAGTCTTCCAAGAGTTCCTGGTCATGGTTTGGAGGCTTGCGTGCCTCAATGACCCGGACAGCGGTGTTGGCTGGAGTCAGGGCTTCATGCTTGTCTCTCCAGCCCTTGACCTTTACCACCCCCACCCACTTTTCTATTCTGGCATCTTCCCCCTACATTCTCAGTCCTGAAAAAGGGTCTCAGTCTGAAATGTTGACTGTTTACTCCTTTCCACAGATGCTGACCTGCTGAGTTCCTTGTTACTTGAGTATTGTGTTTAGTTACAGTATGGTCTGCCCTGCTGCAGGAGAGGGCCATTAAACTGGCAAATATGCCCTTTGGCCTGCACTTTTTAACCTACTCTAAGATCAAAATAATGCTTTCCTCCCACAATGCTCTGCTGCAACTTTGCCCTCCATTTTTCTTTCATCCATGTGCCCATCTAAAAGTCTCTTAGATATGTCTAAGATATGCTTATCTGCTTCCACCACCACCCAGCATCGCATTCCTCACACCCACCACTCTGTGCGACAAACCTACCTCTGATATTCCCCTGAGCTTTCCTCCAATTACCTTAAAATGATGCCTCCTCAAGTCAGTCATTGCCATCCTGGGAAAAATGTGCTGGCTGTCTGTACATTTCATCATCTTATATCATCATTATTTATTGCTATTTATTTATATTTGCATTTGCACAGTTTGTTGTCTTCTGCACTCTGGTTGATCTTTCACTGATCCTGTTATTCATACACTGATCCTGTTATTCTATAGATTTACTGAGTATGAATCTCAGGGTTGTATATGGTTACATACAATTTGTACTCATAGGAACTTTGATCCCTCTATCAATTTACCTCCTTAACACTGTCTAAAGCTAAAGTGCAGAGGGAGATTTACGAGGATGTTGCTCGGATTTGAGGGGTACAAGTTGGGCAGGTTGAAATTTTATTCCTATGAGTATATGAGACTGAAGGGTGACCTCATGGAAAGTGTGAGTAAGACTTTCACGGTGAATGGAAGTGTTGTCAAACAAGACTCCTATGGGTTACAGGTTAATAATTCCTTGGGGGGGGGGGGGCGCAGGCAGGCAGTGTGAAAGAGGCATTTGGTATTGAGGATGGTTCCTACAGGTGAGTGATGGCAACGACATTCTCCTCCATCAGATACACAAGGCTGCGAGCTTAGCCCCCTGCTCGACTCACTTTACAAGCACAGCTGCAGTACCATATTTATGCTTGCTGTTGGCCGAATCAAAGGTGGTGACAAATGGACGTATAGGAGGTGGATTGAGAACCTGGCTGAGTGATGCCACTCCAACCTCTTACTCAATGTCAGTAAGACCAAGGAGCTGATTATTGACCACAAGAGGAGGTCCACGAGTCTGTCAGGGGATCAGAGGTAGAGAGGGTCAACCAGAATCAGAATCAGAATCAGACTTTAATCGCCAAGTACCTATGCACATACAAGGAATTTACTTCCGGCAGATGTTGTCTCTCTGCTCATAACAATAATAATGATAAATATAAATGAAAATATAGATTATACATACAGGTAGTGCAATCCAAGTAATAGTTAGCCAACAGTTAACCGGCAGTTAACTGTTCAGCAAAGTGACCGCAGTAGGGAAAAAACTTCTCCAGTGCCTATTAGTCTTAGACTGGAGGGATCTGAAGCGCCTACCAGACGGAAGCAGATCAAACCATCCGTACGCAGGATGGGAGGAGTCCTATATGATGTTCCCCGCCCTCTTCTTCAACCTGGAAGAGTACAGGTCCACAATAGAGGGCAGGGAGGCTCCAATAATGCGCTCGGCAGTCCTCACTGTGCGCTGTAGTCTGGTTCTATCCTGCTTGGTGGTGGCTCCAAACCACACAATGATGGAGGTGCACAGGACAGACTCAATGATTGCAGTGTAGAACTGCAGCAGCAATTCCTGAGGCAGACCGTATTTCCTCAAGAGCCGCAGGAAATACATCCGCTGCTGGGCCTTCTTCAGGATGGAGCTGATGTTCTGCTCCCACTTCAGATCCTGAGAGATGGTGGTTCCCAGGAACCTGAAGTTCTCCACGGTGGACACAGGGCTGCTGAAGACTGTGAGGGGAGGCATAGCGGGGGAATGTCTCCTGAAATCCACTATCATCTCTTTTGTCTTGAGCGTGTTCAGCTCCAGATTGTTCCGACTGCACCAGAGCGCCAATTGGTCCACCTGCTGGCGATATGCAGACTCATCACTATTCTGGATGAGTCCGATGACGGTAGTGTCGTCTGCAAACTTCAAAAGCTTCACATAGGGGTTGGAGGAGGTGCAGTCATTGGTGTAGAGGGAGAACAGCAGTGGAGAGAGGACACACCCCTGGGGGGCGCCGGTGTTGGTGATTTGAATATCCGAGGTGACCTGTCCCATCCTTACCTGCTGACTTCTGTTGGTCAGGAAGCTGTAAATCCAATCGCAGAGGTCAGGTGGCACAGTAAGGTGAGACAATTTGGAGCAGAGGGTATGAGGGACGATGGTGTTAAACACCGAACTGAAATCCACAAACAGCATCCGAGCATAGGTCCCAGGACGATCCAGATGTTGCAGGATATAGTGCAGTCCCAGGTTGACTGCATCGTCTACTGACCTATTTGCCCGGTAGGCAAACTGCAGGGGATCCAGCAGGCGGCTGGTGAGGGTTCAACACCAAGCGTTCAAAGGATTTCATGACTACAGATGTCAGTGCGACAGGTCTGTAGTCATTCAGTCCTGTGATGGTGGGTTTCTTGGGGACCGGGATGATGGTAGAGCGCTTGAAGCAAGTCGGAACCTCACTCAGCTCCAGAGATCTGTTAAAGAGCTGAGTGAAGATGGGAGCCAGCTGATCAGCACAGGCTCGTAGACAGGAGGGGGAGACCCCATCTGGGCCTGGAGATTTTCGGGTCTTGCTGATTCTAAGCTGTGATCCAGGGGGGCTGGGCAGAGATGGTGGGGAGGTGATTGCATTGATTGGGGGATGAGTGCCAGTGAGTGATGGTCGAGGGAAAGCAGGAAGAGAGACCGAAGAGGGGGGAGGGACAGGTGTAAGATGGACCCTCTCAAATCTACAGTAAAAGGTATTAAGGTCGTCAGCCAAAGCTTTGTTAACCTCAGCAGGGGGGGCAGGGCGTCTCCTGTAGCCAGTGACCTCCTGCAGGCCTCTCCACACCGACAATGAGTCGTTAGCTGAGAAATTATTCCTCAACTTTTCGGAGTAGAACCGCTTGGCCACTCTGATTTCTCTGGTCAGTGCATTTCTGGCCAGCCTGTACAGGGCCCTATTCCCACTCCTGTGGGCGTCCTCCTTAGCTTGGTGAAGATGTCTGAGTTTGGGGGTAAACCATGGCTTATTGTTGGCGAAGGTCCAGAAAGTTTTTGTGGGTACACATGCATCCTCACAAAAACTGGGCATTAAAGCCACAGTTTTAATGTGGTTAAAAACCACAGGGCATTATCATTTCAGAGGATTTGTCCTAAGCCCAGCACCTAAGTGCCATTATGAAAAAAACACAGCAGTGCCTCTATTTTCTCAGAAGTTCGCAAAAATCTGGCATGTCATCTAAAAATTTGACGAAACTTCTACAGATGTGTGGTGGAGAGTATATTGACTGGTTGCATCATAGCCTGGAATGGAAACATCAATGACCTTGAATGGAAAAGCCTACAAAAAGTAGTGGATCTGGTCCAGTCCATCAAGTGTAAAGCCCTCCCCACCATTGAGCACATCGACATGGAATACTGTTGTAGGAAAGCAGTATCTGTCATCAGGGACTCCCACCATCCAGGACATGCTCTCTTCTCACTGCTGCCATCAGGAAGAAGGTTCAGAAGCCTCAGGGCTCCCTCCACCAGGTTCAGGAACAGTTATTACCCTTAAACCAGCGGGCTCTTGAACTTCGCTCACTGAACTTTCCCAGAATGGATGGACTCACAGCCAGGGACCCTTCACCTCATATTCTCGAGATTTATTGCCTATTCACTTCTTGTTATCTCTTTTTCTTTTACCATTTGCACAGTTTGTGGCCTTTTGCACATTGGTTGCTTGCCCGTCCTGTTGGGTGCGGCCTTTCATTGATTCTATTGTGTTTCTTGTATTTACTGTGAATGCCCACAATCTCAGGGTTGTACATGGCGGCCCATGTGTACTCTGATAATAAATTTGCTTTGAACTCTGACAAGGTGGGCTGGGCCTCGGGGTGACGTCACCGATGGAGGAGCTGGTTCTCTCGGTGACGTCACCCACCGGAGAGTCGGTCCTCGATTGACGTCACCCACCAGGGAGCAGAGAAACAGAACCCTGTTGCCTGACAGGCAAATAGCAGATTCGCCATAATAGTTATTAAAAAGAATAAAGAAAAGCCACCCAATCAAAGTTGGAGCATCCGATCGGCTGGGGAACCACCAGCGGTGACTAGCGCTGCGGAGAAAGAAGAAATCGGAGATTGCAGGAAACAAGGGTCATGGCGAATCTGCTCCGAGAATTCAGCACAATAATTGCATTTGATCACCTTAGATAAAATCTAGTTCACCATTACAATCCGCAGATTCACAGCCGTCACTTTAAACTAAATTCACAATTCAGAATGAGTTAGCACGAAGTTCATGAGGCGTCTTCGATCTACAACTATGATTCTCCTCAGTCGGTAATGAACACCAGAGCAGCAACGGTGCGCTAAGGGAATCGGCCCCTATCGGGACGGGACGGAGAATCAGCAAGACAGATTCCAATGATTGTGTTCGGGCTCATTGAGTAAACGCCACGTCGAGTCTCAGTGACTGCAGATTCGGCGGCCGTAGGAGGGAAGTGAATAAAATAACAACGGGGAAAGGAACCGGACGATCGGAGCGCCGGAGTTGACGAAAGCGGTGGGTCAGGGCGTTGGTTATCTGGGGTCGAGAGGAGAAGCAGAGGGAGGTGAGGAAGAATCGGTTACGAAAGTAACGGTCGGGGTAGAGGGGCGATCCCGGATGGTGGGAGTCAAGCAGAGGAGTAAACGTATAATCGATATCACGTCTGCAGATTCTTCAGCAGTAAAATAGTATTAATTATTTGTGAATAAAGAATATTGCCAAAGATAGCAAAAACATTTGGTGCATAATAGAAAGAAAAGATGAAGAGGTTTTATGCCATGTGGGGGGATGGAAGGGCAGGGCGAACAAGTAAAGAGAAAGGGTGGTGAATGTAGGGGAGGGAGCCGAGCAGTCGCAACTCCCGGAGTCCCCGCCCTCCCTGAGCGGAGCGGAGACCCGGATGGTTCGGAGCAACGGCGGCGGCGGAGGGAAGAAGTGAGTGAGGGAATGAGTGAAGGAGAGAGGGGAGAGAGGAGGAAAGAGGGGCGGGAGGAGAGAGTGAGGGGAAGGGGAGAGAAGGAGGTGGCAAGGAGTGTGAGGGGATGAGGGGGCAGGGGTGAGGGTGATGAGGGGGCAGGGGTGAGGGGATGAGGGTATCGGGGGGAGCGGGGAGAGAGGCTGCGGGAGGAAGGGGGAGAGAGAGGACGGGTCGAGGGGTGAGGGTCAAGCTGAGGCACGGTGAGAGAATGAGAGCGGAGGTGAGAGGGGTGGGGATGATGGAAGGATGGAGGTGTCTGAGTGAAGATAGGGCGGAGGGAGCGTGAGCGGGGCAGGGGGTGAGGGAGGGAGGAGAAAATGAGTTGCGGGCGAGGAGATGAGGGAGATGGGATGAAGGGGTCGGTGGGGTGTGGAGGATGAAGGTGTGAGTGAGAAAGAAGGAGCAGGTGAGAGGAGATGAGAATAAGAAGGGTAGGGAGTTGAGGGTTGATGGTGAGGGAGTGGCTGAGGAAATCAGGAGATGGGAGGGGGACATGGGGAAGGAAATGGAGAGGAGGGGAGAGATGCAGAAATAGTTAAAAACAGACGGAGGGAGGGAAGAGAAGCTGAGTTGGAGGGAGTTAGCGAGGAGTGGGAGGGAAGGAGAGAGGCAAAGAGAGGGAGTGATGGATAGGAAGGAGGAAGGGAGAAGCGAAAGAGAATGAGGGTGGGGGTTGACAGTTTGGTCCAAGTGAATGCAAGACCAAATAATGAGGCTCAGCAGAGGGCTGGGGTAAAGACTGAGGCAGCAGTTGAAGGAGTGGGTGGTGCGGTGGGAGAACGAGGGGGAGTGGGTGTAGGGGGGATGTGACCGAGAGAGAAAGGGGTAGGGATCGGGAGCAGAGTGAGCGATATGGGAAGAGGTTGGGGGAGTGGGGTGGAGAGAGAGATGGATGAGGAGAAGAGGAGGGAGAGGGAGAGTGACAGGACGAAAGGGTGGTGAGGGGAGTGACAGGGGTGTCTCTCTCAAGCAGGAGCAGTGACAGAGGGCTGTGCCTAGCTATACAGCTAGGAAGAGTAGAGTGACGATGAGGTGTGGCATTTGGGATTGTACCTTGTGCCTTCCTGTCCCCTCCTCATTCCCCACCCTCTCCATCATCCCCCCCTTTCTGTCACCCCTTAACCCCCTCTTCCTTCCTCAATCCCACCTGCCCCTCTCATACTCACTCCCACTCACCTCGTCCCCTCTGCCTCTCAGGCACTCATCCCTCACCCTTCCTCATCCTTTCTCCTCACTCTCATCCCACCTCTCCTCCCCCCTCTCCACACTCTTGTTGACTTCTCCATCCATTCCTGTTGACAGGTGACCAGCAGAATACAAGGCCTTCTAGCCCTCAGCCTCATCCCTCAGTCTGTATCTGCCCAACCTCCCTCCCTCCTCCCCACCCTCCACCCACCACACACACACCTCTGAGGAACGGCTGCACCCGGTAATGCTGTAAGGATCTCCCCACCCCCACTCACCCACTACCTGCCCCGATGACGGACACCAGACCCCGACCACAGACGCCAGACGTTTCTTCCCCCTCGGGCCTTCTGAGGAGCACCGGTGACCAGGCCCTGGGGAGTCAACGTAAGTCTGCGCCCTTCTACTCTCATCCGTCTCCATGGCAACACAGCGGGCGGTTTTCTTGGAGGCTCATTTGAGGGCTTGTGTTTGTTTCTGGATCTTGAGAAGTGAATATCTTGCATTTGGGATTCCCCCCTTCCTCTCTGTTTTTCCCGCGGCCAAATCCCCGTGACACCTACTCGGCAAACCTGCCCTCCCCCCCCCCCCCCCCCCCCGTTCACCGCTCGCGTTTCCCCGGGGTCTCCGTCTTGATGCCGATGTTTCAGGCATCCATTAAAGCAAAGAAATTGAACTCCACTTATGGTAACCGCCCATGACGAGTGAGGGGTGACCTTGTCACGCAGAATGAAACCGCGAAGGGCACAGACTGGGTGAATGCGCACGGTGTTTTCCCCAGCACTGGGGAATCAAGAACCAGTGGGCTCAGGTTTAAGGTGAGAGGGGAGAGATTTAATAGGCAACTTGTTCATCCAGAGGGTGGTCCAGGATCAACCTAACACTTTCCTCCCACAGAGCCTTCCTACTCGTCTTTCCTTCATGTGCCTCTCTTAAACATTCCTTTCAGCACCATACCTGGCAGCGTGTTCCATGCCCTACCACAGTCTGTATATAGAAAAAAACCTACCTCTTTCCTCCAATAACTTAAAAATCACGCCCTCTCGTCTTAGCCATTGCCGCCCCGTGGAGAAGTCTCTGGCTACTGCCTGTCATGCCACTGGTGTTTCGGGCAGCAATGAAGGTCCTCCATCTCTGGTGGTGTTCAGGGCTTCCTTCATCGTGTCAGTAGCTCGGTTTTCACTACTGCCTGTCACGTAAGTCCCCGGTAGAGACTCAGGAAAATTGTCGCACTCAGAAAGATTCTTCATTGCTGTTTCTGTAACAGTTTTGTTTGACCAGTCCGGGTTCAGCCCTGAGCTGAACCCCTGAACCTGGAGGTCTGGTGGACCACTCTCAGTCTGGCCTCTACCCTTTGACCTGTTTTGCATGGGTGTCTCTCCAGGAGCCAAAACATAAAGTCCTGACTCCAGCCAACATAGCTCTCCGGGTCACTGAGGCACACAAGCCTCCAAACCCAATGACAAGGTTTTGGTCCTCTTGGAGGTGTCCCTGTCTCTACATCTCTATGAAGTGTTCTCTCATCCTCCTTCACTCTGAAGAGAAAAGGCCAAGCTCGCTCGACCTAAGATGTGCTCTGTAATCTAATCCAGGCAGCATCCTGGTAAATCTCCCCTGCTCGCCCTTTAATGCTTCCACATCCTTCATATAAGGAGGCGACCAGAACTGAACACAATACTACGAGTGTGGCCTAACCAGGGTTTTATAGAGCTGCAACATCACCTCGCAGCTCCTGAACTCAGTCATCTGTCTAATGACGGCCAACACACCGTACACCTTTTTAACCTTTTAAACTTGCATGGCAACTTTGAGGGATCTCGAGACATGTGGACTCCAAGAACCAGGATCAGGTTTAACATCACTGGTTTAACATCATTGAAATTCTTTGTCATGCGGTCGCAGTACGTAATAAAAACTGTGGATCACAGTAAGAAGTAAATATATATAGATGCTTAAAAAGTTAAATGAAATAAGTCATGCAAAACAGGTCAGTGTCTTCACACTGCTAAGAATCCTGTCATTAACCCTCTATTTGCCTCACACTTTTTCAGGTTGAACTTCATCTGCCCCTTCTCAACCCAGCTTTGCATCCTGCCAGTGTCCTGTTGTAACCTACACTAATCCTCTGCCCTATCCACAGCGCCAACAGCCTTTCAGTCACGTGTTGACAATTGTGCGGGCATGGGCAGGAGTGGGGGAGGGTGAGGAGAATGGTCCCCTGCCGCCTCGTTCCCTGGCTGATGTTCCCTCGCTCCTTCCTCCCGCAGTGTGAGACGATGGACCAGGAGAGTGGCGGGGAGGCAGTGAAAGGAACTGGTTATCAGTGGCGGAACTACAAGCTGGTGGCTGATCCCACCATAAGACGGGTCCCACAGAAGGTCTATCGATATGACGGACTCTACTTCAACTTACCGGTATGTGGGGAGCTTCAACGTTATTCCATAAGGGCCAGGGCTGGTGTGTGTGTGGTGGTGGTGGGGGGGGGGAGGGGGTTATTTTGCGTGTGTCGTCCCTATGAATCTTTGTGTGTGCATGTGACACTGTGGAAGGTGTATATGCACCACTACGGGGTGTGCTTGTGTGTTACCATGGGATGTGTTTTGTGTGCGTATGTGTGTCATTGTGGGAGGCGTCTCTGTGGGTGTGAGTGTCAGTGTGGGAGGAGTTTGTGTATGTGCGTTACTGGGAGATGCTTGTTTGTGTGTGTCACTGTGGAGGTGTATTTGACTGTGGGAGGAGTTTGTGTCTGAGTGTGGGTGTTTCTCTGCATGCAAGAAGTGCTGTGACAATAAGCACCTATGGTTAATATTTCAGGATGCCGGTTTCCCACCCGTTGGAGATGTTCGAGACCCTCGACAACGACGTATCTGGACTAAACATCGTGACATCTCGCTTCCTGTGCCAAAGTTCAAGGTACTGACTCCCCTGTCTGTCCTCAAGTAGTGGGAATATACCTCTGAGTGTAGTCCTGTCTCAGGGAGATCTGTACACTGACCGGTGTCTCTCAGTCCCTCTCTCTCAG
Organism: Hemitrygon akajei; assembly: GCF_048418815.1. NCBI lineage: Eukaryota > Metazoa > Chordata > Chondrichthyes > Myliobatiformes > Dasyatidae > Hemitrygon > Hemitrygon akajei. Next base: position 2,925,358 of record NC_133154.1, read on the forward strand.
GGGGAGATCTGTACACGGACCGGTGTCTCTCAGTCCCTCTCTCTCAGGGGGAGATCTGTACACTGACCGGTGTCTCTCAGTCCCTCTCTCTCAGGGGGAGATCTGTACACTGACCGGTGTCTCTCAGTCCCTCTCTCTCAGGGGGAGATCTGTACACTGACCGGTGTCTCTCAGTCCCTCACTCTCAGGGGAGATCTGTACACTGACCAGTGTCTCTCAGTCCCTCCCACTCAGCAGCTTGGATTATGATAACTCCTGTAGTCTCGTGACTGGCTCTAACCTGATAAGACCCTCTCCCTTGTTTCCTGCACTCTGTCCGCAGTTTGACGAGTACTATGTGGGGTCAGTTCCCCTGAAGGAGGTGACCTTCGCCCGTCTCAACGACAACATCAAAGAGGGCTTCCTGGCTGACATGTGCAAGAAGTTTGGCGACATCGAGGAGGTTGAGATCCTGTACAACCCTAAGAACAAGAAACACCTTGGCTTGGCCAAGGTGGTGTTCACCAGCACGCGGGGTGCCAAGGACACCGTCAAGAACCTGCACAACACGTCCGTGATGGGGAACATCATCCACGCCCAGCTGGACATCAAAGGTAGGGCAAGGGAATGCAGGCCCTGCTTTGGGGAGAGGGGAGTCTGTATTGGTGTTGACTTTTTTCTGCGTCCCTCCTGCGGGGTCGAAACCCGGCATCCGCTCACCAGGTCTAACCCTTCTCCCTCTCCTACACCCCACCCCACTCCCCCCTCACACACAAACAGGACAGCAGAGGATGAAGTACTTTGAGCTCATAGTGAATGGTTTCTACACACCACAGACGGTGCCTACAGGAGGGAAGGCTCTCACGGACAAGTTCCCAGTACACCAGACGGACATAGTAAGTTGTGAGGGGATGTGTAGGGGTGGGGAGGGTTTCTAGGGGCATCGGGCACGCCATCCTCTTTTCCCCCACCCCACAAACTCTGGACTGGGCATCAGACACACTGTATTTATGTAAATTGTCTCTCTCTCCCTCCCTCCCTTTTTCTTTCTCGGCTCCTGCCCTTACCCCTCCTTGCTCACAGGCCAATGACCCCAGGCGACGGAGGTCTTGTGACGCCAGTTACCCAGGCAATGCCAGCCAGCCCAGCACTCCTGGCAATGGCACCCCCTGCTCCCAGGACACCGCATACTCGAGCGGACACCAGGACACCCCTTCTTCCTTTGGACAGTATACCCCGCAGTCCCAGGGTACGCCCTACACTCCAAGGGGAGGCACCCCCTTCTCACAGGACTCCCCGTTCTCCAGCCGGTGAGTAGCCGATCCCTGTGTTTAAATGGGTACTCGCACCTCAGTTCCGTCCGACTTCCAGGAAGCGGAATCGTCTGCTCTGTGTGTGTCAACTAGATCCCGTCTTTACTTTTGTCCATCTTCCCCAAACCCGCCTCTCCTTCATGCTTGTCTTTCTGAGGCCTAACCCTTGTCTGCTATCTGCATCAATCAGATCCCCTCCGTCGAGTCAAACCCTTCCGTCCCTCCAGTCTGTCTGAATGGGGCCCCACCCCTCTCTCCTTTTCAGTCCCAATGGTCCCGCACCCCGCCCGCGTTCTGTCTGGCCGGGCCTGCGCCCCTCCCCTCTCTGTACCTTGTCTAAATGAGGTCCTGCTCATCCCTCCTTTCTGAACGAGGCCCAAACCACTCTCCACTCTGTCTGAACGAGGCAATGCCCCGCTCTCCATTGTCTTCCTCAAGGCCTGCCCCATAACCTGTGCTTCCACTGAGGCCTTACCCACTCCCCCCATAATTCTCCTGTCCCTGAGGTCTCACACATCTCCCCAACCGGACTCTACCTGTCCTGCTGGTGACACACATCGTTCCAGCAATGGTGGCCATCACCCTCACTGTCATCTGTTGTTGGATTGTTTGTCTCACTAACCAGTCTCTCTCTTTCTCTCTTCCCCCCAACTCCCTTTTCCCTTCTCCTTCCTCTCCCTCCCTCCCCATGCCCTCCTCTCCCTCCCTCCCCCTCAGGCAGGGCACTCCGTCCTACCAGTCCTACCAGCAGGACCCAGCCTACAAGTCACGCCGCCATTCCTCGACTGGATCCTACCCTCGACGTCATGCGCCACACCCTCCTTTCCTCCCTTACCGACCCCCAGAGCAGCAGCCTCCGCCTCCTCCTCAGCCTCATCTCCGCTTCCCTGGCTTCCCCCAGTCCTTCCGGCCCTCAACGTCCTCATCCTCGTCCTTCCTGCCGGCTGGCGACGGCTCCCACTACCTGCCCCAGCCTGAGTCCGGCCTTGCCCCAGCCCCCTACCCCAGCCCTGCGCCCTACCCCCCCTACGGCAAGGAGCCCGCGGCTTTCCCCTTCCCGCCGGGGTCAGAGGCTTACGGTAGGCCCGTCGGGGGTCCAGACTCCCCGGCTGAGGGCCGGCCCCCCTCCCCGCCCCCACCTGGTGCTCCTGCGCCCTCTCCACCCCCCTCCGACTCCCCCCCTCCGGCCGAGAGTCTGCCCTGCGCTCGACACCCGAGCCTGGACTCCCGCATCGAGATGCTGCTCCGTGCCCAGCGCCCCGCCTTCTCCTTCCTGGTCAACGACTCGGAGGATGAGGAGGAAAGAAGGGGAGGGGGGCGGGAGGGGGAGGGGGATGGGGTTAGCGGGGCATGGGTGGGGGAGGGGGAGGAGGTGGAGGGGGAGGTGGGGAGGGAAGAGGAGGTGGAGATGCTGGAGGAGGAGGAGGAGGAGGAGGAGCGGCGAAGGGGCCCTCCGCCTCCCCCTGAGGTCCGCCCCCCGCCCCTCCCTCCCCCTCCACCTCCCCCTCCACCACCTCCGCCCACTGGCTTCGAAGATGTCCGCCCGTCCTCAGGACCCCCCTCCCCCTCCACCGCCCTCCCCTCCACCAAAACCTCCCCTCCCCCCTCCTCTCCCTGCGCAGAGGCGGGGAGAAGCCGGAGAGCGCGAGGCCAATGGAGATGAGATGGTGAGTGCTTGTGGGGTAAGAGGTGTGGGGAATTGGGGGAGGGCACGTGAGGGTGTGTTAGGTGCAGGTGAGGGAAACACGAGGGAGAGGGAAGGGGTGGGGATAGAGAGGGAGGAGGTGGAGGGTTTGACATGAGGGAGGAAAAGGGTTGGGGCAACGGAGGGAAGAGGGGTAGAAAAGGAGATTAGCTTAAGGGGGCGGAGGGAAGGGGTGGGGAAATGAACCCTTCAGCATCATCTTCTAATCAATGTTCTCCTGTTTTCTTCATCTCTCCTGTTCAACCATGATCCAAATAAATCCCCTGCTCAATCCCAACCTGCCCCCACCTCTGCTCCACCCCTTTCCCCTCACAGACATCTGCCCCCTCCTCTGGCGAGGACATGGAGATCTCAGATGATGAGCCGGGTGACCCTCACCCATCTGAGCGTATTGAGGTGGCTGCCCCCTTCCCCTCGTTTGGGGCTGCCCGGTCCGAACCGGGCTCCCTGAGGGGGAGTGGGGCTAGTGGCAGTGGCCCTGCCCCCCCCGGCCCCTGGCGCGGCACCCCCCTTCCCTCCCCACATCTATGACTATGTGAATCCCCTGGAGCTGGTCAGCCGGCTGGGTAGCCAGTGGGGAGGGCTGCCCATGTCTTTCCAGATGCAGACTCAGATGTTGACCCGCCTGCAGCAGCTGGCCAGGACCAAAGGTCTGCCTGGGGCCGGCTCCTTCCCTGCCTACCCCTGCCAGGGGGCCTTTGGGGCCTATGGAGTCTACACCACGCCCGAGAGGGATGGCAGACTCTTCCCAGAGCCTCTACTGCCCCCCTCCGTCCCCTCGTCCACCTCCTCCACCTCAACGGCTGCTACCAGCTCCTCCTCCTCGACAGCCACCTCTGCCGAGCCTCAGGCGGCGCTCCCCTGGCAGAGCGAGGCTCCCAAAGATGACCCACACCTCTCGACGGTGGACGGTGTCCTCTCTGCCTTGGTCCTGGAGATGAAGAACATCATGAAGCGGGACCTCAACCGCAAGATGGTGGAGATGGTGGCCTTCCGGACCTTCGACGAGTGGTGGGAGCGCAAGGAGCAGAAGGCCAAGGTAACAGGAAGGATGGTTGGGGCCATTCCACAGGCTCTTTCCCTGCCCCACCTCCCCCTTTCTCTGCTCCCAAGATGGTGCAGAGGGAGCTTTGTTCTTCCTGTTGTTCTGTGTTCACTGTGGATTATTTATTAATTCATTGGGATATGGCGTGGAGTAGACCCTTTGTTCCTTCGAGCCTCGCTGCCCAGCAATTCCCGTGATTTAACCCTCGCCTTATCACAGCTGAATTTACAATGACCAACTGGTATATCTGTGGGAGGAAATCCACATGGTCACGGGGTTTCAAACCCCTTACAGGAATTGAACACGGGTCGCCTGTACTGTAAAGCATTGTGCTAACAACTACCCAACCGTGCTATATTGTATGTTCACTGATTGTCCCAGAAACACGTCAGGTATAGAGAATTTCAGGCGCACGGGGTGTTAGAGGTAAGAGGAAAAATAAATCAGAAGGTCAAAGAAAGAAACACAAATATCACTAATGGTGATAATTAAGGAAAATGCCAAGCACTTTCAAATTGTAAGTGTAAAACGAGAAATGTATGTTTATCAAATATTGCAAGGCTGAGATGTGCACGTGGAGAGGACGTTTGCAATGGTGGGAGGGTCTAGGACCAGAGGACAGCCTCAGAACACAAGGACATTCCTTTAGAATAGTGATGAGGAGGAATTTCTTTAGCCAGAGAGTGGTGAACTACGGAATTCATTGCCACAGGCGGCTGTGGAGGCCAAGTCATTGGGTGTATTTAAAAGGGAGCTTGATAGGGTCTTGATTAGTACCATCATCAAAGGTTACAGGTGAAGGTAAAAGAATGGGGTTGAGAAGAAGAAAAAAAATCAGTCCTGATCCTGGCGGAGTGAGCTTGATGGGCAAATGGCCTAATTTTAAAAAATGCTTTATGGCCTTTATGTGTGGAGGAAGCTTCACTCTATGTCTTACCTGAGAGTGTGTGATGGGATGGTATGGAGGGAGTATCGTTCTGTGTCTGACCCCGGGAGTGTGTGATAATGGTTTGGTGTCTGACCCCAGGATGGTGTGATTCCCACTCACTCACTCTCTCCATCTCTCCCTCTCATTCAGCCCTTCCACAACACAGCGAGACTCCAGGCTAAGGAGGAGGAGAAGCCCAAGCCCAAGGAGCCTTCCATGTTCTCGCTGGTCGACTGGGCCAAGAGCGGTGGGTTTGGAGGCTCAGCGAGTGGTGCCAGTGGTCTAGAGGCCTACGGCTTTGGGATGGGTCTCCGAGCCTCACTGAGACTCCCATCGTTCAAGGTAGAAGTAGTCAGCCCGTGCTGCCTCACACCTCACCTCCTTCTCACCCCTCGGACCAGATAGTGGTCATGCCGTCCTCCTCCCGCTGGATACGCTGTCCTCTCCCCTCTGTGGGACTGGGCAGCAGACACACTGTCTTCTCTCTCCCTTCTGGGACCGGGCATCAGACATATTGTCCCCCTTTCCCTGCAACGTTTCCCACCGCTGCCACCACCGGCCCTCTCCATGCCTGTTCCTCACACAGGTGTTCTCCTTGTTTCTCAGGTGAAAAGGAAGGAGCTGTCAGACCTTCCCGAGAGTGTGGAACTCAAACGCCCTCGCCAGACCCTCACTCTGTACGAGGAGGATGAAGGTAAACTTCAGGGGCTGGGGGCAGTGGGAAAGGGTGCGGTCGCCTCTGCCCGCTCGAGTGTAAAGCTCGTTGCACTTTGTGGAGGGAGGGCTGAGCTCCTGCTCTTGTTGGGAGCCGGCTGGCAAGAAGCCAGTTGACTTTCGTTCCCCCCACCTCTTCCAAAGGGAACTGGACAAGAGTGGGAGAGACAGGTTCGAGCCTCGCCTCACGTAATGTAGCAAACAGCAAACTTCAGGACGTATACCACTGGTATTAAACGATTCCGATTCTAATAGACTGATCTGTACAAACAGTAGCTATGTGAGACAAGTACTTATGACAATAATAGACTTTACTGGCTGGAGCCCAAGAGATTGAGGGATGACCTGTTGGAGATCATGAAGGCGCAGACAGGGTAAGAGTACGTAGACTTTTTCCCAGGAAGCGGGGACTACATAAAAACCAGAAGGGAGAAGATTTAAGATCAGAGGTGAAAGATTTAAAAGGGATATCAGAGGTAGCTTCACACAAAGGGTTGTGTGTGCTTGGAACGAACTGCCAGAAATGGTGGTTGAGGTGTGCATGTTGAGGCCATCCATTGGCTAGGGTCGAGTGTGGATATCGTGTCCCAGCTTGTCTACGTGATGCACAAGCCAGGCCAGTACGATATGGGGAGCAAGCTGTTGCCTATGTAGAAGACTTCCCCTCTCCACGTAGTGGATGAATCCAAAGGAACGGCAGAGACTGATACAGTTTGGTACTAATGGCATCGCAGGAGTTGCCAGTCAGCGTTGAACTCAATGTAGGCCTGCCTTAGGGACTCCAGCTGCGTATTTTTCGCTCAGGGTTTACTCTCGGACCCTTCCCCATGAGTGGGTATAGTTGCAAGGCAGCAGAGGTTTGAGGTCAGAGTCTTCCTTCTCTTAGATGTGCTGCCGACCGCAGTCGATGAGCCGCATCTGCCCAAAGCGAATGGTAAGTAGAAACGGTTCTGCTCGGCTTAGTAGCTAAACGACACGTGAAGGCCAGGAGCTGGACGTGTTTGTCAGAGGCTGTTTGAGACTCTCACCATCGAGAGCACCTCCCCTGGCTGTGCCAACCTGAAGGAACTCGTGCATATCAGCAATGTCTGATAGTCGATGGGTAAGGAGAGGTTTCGAGGCCTGTGAGCCAAACGGGGGCAGGTGGGACTAGATCACCAGGCAACACCGGAGGAGTTGGGCCTGTGTGGTTATTCTGTACCTGACTTTTCATCGTATGGCTAAGGAATCAAACCATGTCAGTCTCGCCCAGCACTCCTTACCTGTCCCGTGCCTTTGCAGAGGTGGAACGGGAGAAGGAGACCTCGGACGCAGCCAGCCACCCCTCAGAGGCACCCAAACGTGATACAGAGATGGGCAAGAAACGTGGCAAGCCCTCCAAGGCCTTGGACCTGAACAGCGAGGGCGAAGAGGAGGAGGAGACCTCGGAGAAGGTAGGCAAACGGGGTCTTAGTTCGTGGATTGGGACCGTAGATCGGGTGGTGGGGGGGGGGGGGGGGTGCTGGACACAGCACCTGCCCTTCCAAGCACCTTTGAAATATGGTCCACGTCCTCCCATTTCCCACCTGTTCATAATAATGCTTCTTCTTCCTTCTGTGGGTAAGTCAAATCTGAATCCAAACCAAGTTTCCCTGCATCCCATGCCTCCTGACTTTCTGAATGAATCTACCACGGTTAACCTTGTCAAACACCTTACTAAAATGCCTATACACCACTTCCACTGCTCTACTGTCGTCAAAGTGTTTGGCCATTTCATTGACAAATTAATGAGGCTCGTGAGGTGTGAGCTGCCCTTCCCATAGCCGTGCTGACTGACCCTAATCAGACCGTGCTTCTCCAAAATCACCTCGCTAAGAATCCACTCCCATAGTCGTGCGACACATCAGTCGTGGTCATTCAGTGAGCAATAAGGGAGGTTGCTCCAGCCAGAGTAAAATCACCCCCCTACAATGCCAACATCAAGTCCTTGGGACTTCCCAGTGAGGTACACCGACCTTAGCCCAGAGAAGATTCTTACTGGTCTCAGTGACACGGGGAAAAGTGGAAGAGCAGTTGGCCATCTGACCTGTTGAGCATGCTTCAGCTTTCCATAAGATCATGATCCATCTGGCCGTGGACTCAGCTCCACCTACCTGCCCCTTCCCCAGAACTCTTAATTCCCCTGCTATGACACGTGGTCACCGGCATCTAAAATCCCTTCTTCCCTGGGCGGGGAGAAAATTCCTCTTGTGTCTCAGATATATTTAATGAGGTAGCCTCTACTGCTCCCCCGGTAGAGAATTCCTTAGCTGCACTACTCTCTGGGAAAAGCAGTTTCTCCTCATCTCTGACCTCCTCTGAATCTTGAGGCTATGTCCCCTAGTTCTGGTCTCACCCGGTGGAAGCAACTTTCCTGTTTCTGTCATGTATATCTCCTTTAGAAATGTCAATGTTTCTGTAAGATCTCCTCTCATTCGTCTGAATTCCGTGAGTATAGTCGCTGACAACTCAAACTCTCCTTAAGGGCCAGAATCAACCTGGTGAACCACCTCTGCACGGCTTCCTAAGTTGGTGTATCTCTCCTCACATAAGGAGACCAGAACTGCACACAGTACTCTAGGTGCAGCCTCACCAGTACCCTAACATCCCTGCTTTTAAATTCAATCCCTCTAGCAATAAAGGCCACCATTTCATTTGCCTTCCTGATAACCTGTTGTACCCGCAGACCACACATTTGCGGTTTACGTACATGCACTTCCAAGTCTCTCACTATTTAAGTAATAATTTTTCCTTCTGAAGTGGATGACCTCGCATTTATATTGTACTCCCATCTGCCAAGCCCATGCCCACTGCCTATGTTCATGGATCTATCTAAATCCTCTCAATGTCACAGTCACATCTGCCTCCACTGTCTCCCAGGCACCCACCATTCTGTAAAAAAACAACTTGCCCTGCACATCGAACTTTCCACCTCTCACCTACTATCTGTCTCCTTTAATATTTGACATTTTCATCCAGATGGAGGCGGTGGGGGAGAATGATTTTATCTGTCCTACCAATGCCTCTCAGGGTGACCAGAACTGCACACTGTACTCTAAGTATGGCCTAACCAAAGTTTTTCACAGCTGTAACATGAATTCCTGGGAGTTATACTCAACATGAGGACAAGAGTGCCACATGCCTTCTTTATCACCTATTTTGTGTTGCCAGTGTCAGGGAGCTGTGGACTTGAGTCCACGATCCCTCTGTTAAGGGTCCTGCCATTAACTGTGTATCTTCTCCTTACACTGGATGTCCCAAATTGCAACTCCTCACACTTGCCCAATAAAGCTCCATCTGCCATTTCTTTGGCTCATGTTTCCAACTGATCTTCATCCACACAGTCGCAGAGTCCTACAGCGCAGATACAAGCCCTTCAGCCCACCTAGTCCATGTTGAGCAAGATTCCTATCTGAGTAGATTCCATATACTCATGTTTCAAAGTTCGAAGCAAATTTATTATCAAAGTACATGCATGTCACCCAATACAACTGAGAGTTGAGAGTTAAGGGGCAAAAGTTTAGGGGTAACACGAGGGGGAACTTCTTTACTCAGAGAGTGGTAGCTGTGTGGAACGAGCTTCCAGTAGAAGTGGTAGAGGCAGGTTCGGTATTGTCATTTAAAGCAAAATTGGATAGGTATATGGACAGGAAAGGAATGGAGGGTTATGGGCTGAGTGCGGGTCAGTGGGACTAGGTGAGAGTAAGCGGTCGGCATGGACTAGAAGGGCCGAGATGGCCTGTTTCCGTGCTGTGATGGTTATGTGGTTACAACCCTAAGATAATAAATCCAGCACGCAGTAAATCCATGAAGCACAAGAGACTCACAGTAAACCAAACCACAACCTGGAGAATAAAGACGCATATGTAAGGCTCCTTTTCATCGACTACAGCTCTGCCTTTAATACCATCATTCCAAATAAACTGATTCCTAAGCTCCAGAACCTGGGTCTTAGCACTCAGATCTGCAGCTGGATCTTCAACTTCCTCACAGACAGGACCCAGGCTGTGAAAATAGGGGGCAAGCTCTCCTCTACATATCACTCTGAGCACCAGTGCCCCACAAGGCTGTGTACTCAGCCCCCTGCTGTACTCACTGTACACCCATGCTTGTGTAGCCAAGTTTCCATCGAACTCAATATATAAGTTTGCTGATGACACCACAATTGTAGGCCGCATCTTGGGTAATGATGAGTCTGAGTACAGAGAGGAAATTAAGAACCTGGTGGCATGGTGCGAAGACAATAACCTATCCCTCAATGTCAGCAAGACGAAGGAATTGGTTGTTGACTTCAGAAGGAGTAGCGGACCGCATGACCCCATCTACATCGGTGGTGCGCAGGTGGAACAGGTCAAAAGCTTTAAGTTCCTCGGGGTGAATATCACAAATGACCTGACTTGGTCTAACCAAGCAGAGTCCACTGCCAAGAAAGTCCACCAGCACCTTTACTTCCTGAGAAAGCTGAAGAAATTTGGCCTGTCCCCTAAAACCCTCACTAATTTTTATAGGTGCACCGCAGAAAGCATTCTTCTAGGGTGCATCACAACCTGGTATGGAAGTTGTCCTGTCCAAGACCGGAAGAAGCTGCAGAAGATCGTGAACATAGCCCAGCACATCACACAAACCAATCTTCAATCCTTGGACTCACTTTACACCTCACGCTGTCGGAGCAGTGCTGCCAGGATAATCAAGGACAAGACCCACCCAGCCAACACACTTTTTTCCCACTTCCCTCCGGGAGAAGGTTCAGGAGCTTGAAGATTTGTAAGGCCAGATTTAGGAACAGCTTCTTTCCAACTGTGATAAGATTTGCTGAACAGATCCTGACCCGGATCTGGGCTGTACCTTCCAAATATCCGGACCTGACTTGCACTACCTTACTTTCCCTTTTCTATTTTTCTAATTATGATTGATAATTTAAATTTGTATTATATTTACTTCGATCTGTACTTCAGTGAGCGTGAAGCACAGAAACAAATATCGCTGTGATGATTGTACGCTCTAGTATCAATTGTTTGGTGACAATAAAGTATCAGTGAAAGACCACACCCAACAAGATACAAGATGGGCAAATAACCAGTGTGCAAAAGACAACAAACTGCAAATACAAAAATAAAAAAAACATAATAAATAAATTAGCAATAAATATCAAGAACATGAGATGAAGAGTCCTTGAAAGCGAGTCCATAGGTTGTGGCAACAGTTCAGTGATCCTGCACGAGGATTCCCAAGTCCCTTTGCACCTCGGATTTTTGAATTTTCTCCTCATTTAGAAAATAGTCTACGCTTTTATTCCTTCTACCCAAGTACATGACTGTACACTTCCATCAGCCACAACTGTCCATGATCTGTCCAAGTCCTTCAGCGGCCTTCCTGCTTCCACAACACTGCCTGCCCAGAAATGGAGGGTCAGCATCTTTTTCTCTGGATGGAAATGCCTAAAACTTTCCCAACTAAATCACTTCAAATTGAACTCACTTCAACGCTTTTCCAGACTGAACTCCCATCTGTCCCTTCCCAGCCCAGCTTTGCATGCTGTCAGTGTCCTGTTATGACCAACTAACTGAAACACCACCAACCTTCGTGCCATCTGCAGGCTTACTGACCCACCCTTCTGCTTCCTCGTTCAAGCCATTTATAAAAATCGCTAAGGGCAGGGGTCCCAGAGCAGATGCCTGTGGAATACCACTGGTTACTCACCTCCAGGCAGAATACATTCCATCTACTTCCATGCTGTGCCTTCTGTGGGCAAGCCAATTCTGTATTCACACAGCTAAATTTCTCTGGATCCCATGAATTATTGAGTTTCTGAATGAGCAAACCATATCAAACTCCTTACTAAAATCTATACACACTATGTGCATCAATCAATGTGCTTAGTCACTTTCTCAGAGTCCAATCAGGTTCATGAGGCATGACCTGCCCCTCAGAGAGCCATGCTGACTATCCCAAATGCTTGTAGATCCTTTCTCTAGGAACCCTCTCCAATAATTTGTCCACTCACTGATCAACAATTCCCAGGATTGTCTCTACTCCCTTACCTGAACAGAGGAATAAAGTTTGCCACCCTCCGATCATCTACTGTGGCCGATGAGGAAACAAAGATCATCGCCAAAGACGCAGCAATCTCCTCCATTGCTTCCATTAGTAACCTGGTGTTTCTGTTTAACCTACAGGAAGAGGAGGAGGAGGAGGCTGGTGAATTGGAGGGCAGTGAGAAAGAGGATTCGGAAGAAGGTGGGTCTGTAATCCTTCTCTTCCTGATTCTGCCTTGCTCTTGACTAAACCCCCCTCTCCACACCTTTGGAGTGGAGCGGAGGGTAACCTGCTGCTGCTCCCCAGTGCCCCTGCTGTTTGGTGGCTGGGTTGGGGTGTGGAATGGGGGTGAAGAGTGTGGTTTTAGGGTTGTGTTTATCCTCCATCAGTTACCCATGTGGATGTGGGGAAGGCAAGGGAGCTGGGTGGGAAAAGAAGTGGGGGGGTGAGACTGGTGGGAGCAGAGGTGCAAGGAGGAGTGGAAGGGGAAAGGTAGTGAGGGGACCTGGGGAGGGGAGGGAGTGAGAGAAAGAGGAGGGAGGAATGGAGAAGGGTGAGGGCAAAGGAAGGCAGCATGGGGGGGGGGTGATGAGGAGGGGAGAGGGTGATGGGATGGAGGGAGTGGTGGAGAGGGAGGAATGGTGAAGCGAGAGGAGGAGGAAGGGAGATGCTAGGGCATGGGCTCGAAGTGACACCAGACACGCTCTGCATTGGAATGGTGTGGGTGGCTCTGTGGACATAGATTTGACACCATCCCCCTTCCTCTCCGCCATCACTTCCCCAAACCCTCCACCTCTCTATCCCCTCCTCAACCCTCCCTCCCCTCTACCCCATCGCTGTACCCTTTCCCACCCTTCTACCTCTCTCCCACACCCCCTGCACCTGCTCTCCTTACACCCCAACCTCTCTCCCCCCTCCCCTGCCTCCTCTCCCCAACACCCACCACCAGATGAGGCAGCCAGCGACACATCCTCGAAAGCTGGCGACTCTGATGAGGCATCCGAAGCTTCAACGGGCTTTGCCAGCAGCTCTGAGGAGGAAGAGGAAGAGGAGGAGGAGGAGGAGGAGATGGCAGACACGATGGATGACTCCACCATGGACAGCTCTGTGACTGGTGAGAAGGAGTCCAAGCTCGAGCAGGCGGTGGAGAGGGCAAACAGAGATTCCCAGGAGCCGCAGCTGGAGGAGGAGAATAGCCAGCCGGCAGCAGACAGCGAGGAGAGCAGCAGAGAGCCTGTGGATGCTATGGTGAAGTCCGAGGGGATGGAGGAGCCTGCACTTAAAACAGGTGAGTTAAAAGTGGTATCCGTCCTCTCTCTAGCACCTCCCCGACCAGACGTCAGACACACCGTCCTCTCCTCCCCTCCGGAATCGGGCGTCTGATATACCGGGGGGAGTGGACACCGGGCATTGGACCCTCCCTGACCTCCAACATTTCTCCCCTGACAGAGTGCACAGATACCCCAGAGAAACCTCCTGCTCCGACGCCTGAAGCCAAGCCGCAGGTGCCCAGCCTTCCTGAGGACACAGGAGTGAGCATCCGCCAGGCACCCGTGCTCCAGCCAATGCCTCGGAAGAGGGTGTCCTTTTCTCTGTCAGAGGAGGAGGAGGAGGCAAAGAGGGAGCTGTCAGCGGGCCCCACCACCATCTCCAACCTGCCGCTGGATCACGCTGGGCTGGTGAAGTCACCGTCTGCCCACGTCGGGGCCAGGGCGCGCCCCCATCACCGCCAGGACACCTTGGCAGAGGAGAGCCTCCGCTTCCGAGAGCAGCTGGGCGCCTCCTCACTTCTTCAGCTGGCCAACACCCCCCTGTCTCCTCCCCACGCACCCTCATCCTCATCGTCTTTGGAGAAAGGGGTCGACCTGGCCGGGCTGGCTAGCATCGCCCTCACCTTTGGCAAGGGGAGACACCCTTCCCCTTCCCTCTCCCATTCTTCCTCTTCCTCCTCCGGCTCCTCAGATGGGGAGGAGGAGGAGGAGGGGGCTCCCCCTCTCGCGCCCTGTCGTCCCGAGCGCCTCTTCCACCTGGAGCACAGCTATGCCAAGCCTGCCCCCCTCCCCTCACCACCGCCTCGGCGCCGCAAGACCCCCGAGGCCGCCCGGCCCCAGCTGGACACCTCCACCGCCCCCCCTCCCCCTCCTGAGCTTCTCAGTGACCATCTGGACGCAGTGCTGGAGGCGCCGGAAGAGGTGGTCTGTGCACCCTACCCCGAGGCTGACCTCCGGGCCCCCCGCTGCTGCACAGGAAGAAGAGGAGAGGGGCAGTAGTGAGGAGGAGGCAAGGACTCGCTTGATCCCCAAGAGGCTGGAACCAGGCGAGGTGCCCCCTGCTGGCAAGAAGGGGGAGGGTGCTGGCAGGTTTCAGCTGCGCTCTGAGTTCGAGGAGATGGCTGTCCTGTACGAGATCTGGAACTCAGGTTTGGACCCTGAGGACCTTCACTACCTCCGCCTCACCTATCAGCAGCTGCTGCAGGAGGACACTGCCCTTGACTGGCTTAACGACACACACTGGGTCTTCCACACTGATATCCTTTCAGCCTGGAGCAAGGGAGGGGGAGGGAGGGGTTTCTGTCTCCACAGTTGTGAGGTAAATGGGGTATTCCTTCTGATTGGAGGGGGTGGGGTTGCTTTGCGTGGAGTGTTTCCTGGTGAGGTTTTGAGTGAGAGGACAGTGGGAGGGAAGGAATTATCTCGGGTGTTTGTGAGTGAGATGAAGTTTTCTCACAGTGCTCTTGAGTGGCCAATTTTAGTTTCCCAAATATCAATTGGCATCTCTCTAGAGCAAGGGGTTTAGATGGGGTGGAGTTTGTTAGGTGTGTTCAGGAAGGATTTCTTGACACAATATGTAGATAAGCCTACAAGAGGAGAGGCTGTACTTGATCTGGTATTGGGAAATGAACCTGGTCAGGTGTCAGATATCTCAGTGGGAGAGCATTTTGGAGATAGTGATCATAATTCTGTCTCCTTTACAATAGCATTGGAGAGAAATAGGAACAGACAAGTTAGAAAAGTGTTTAATTGGGGTAAGGGGAATTATGAAGCTATCAGGCAGGAAATTGGAGGCTTAACTTGGAAACGTCCTCAGGGAAAAGTACGGAAGAAATGTGGCAAATATTCGGGATATTTGTGTGGAGTTCTGTATAGGTACGTTCCAATGAGACAGGGAAGTTATGGTAGGGTACAGGAACCGTACAAAGGCTGTAATAAATCGAGTCAACAAGAAAAGAAAAGCTTACAAAAGGTTCAGAGAGCTAGGTTAGAGATCTAGAAGATTATAAGGCTAATAGGAAAGACCTTAAGAAGGAAATTAGGAGAGCCAGAAGGGGCCATGAGAAGGGCTTGGCGGGCAGGATTAAGGAAAACCCCAAGGCATTCTACCAGTATGTGAAGTGCAAGAGGATAAGACATGAAAGAATTGGACCTATCAAGTGTGACAGTGGGAAAGTCTGTATGGAACTGGAGGAAATAGCAGAGAGACTTAATGAATACTTAAGTGGTCACTATGGAAAAGGATCTTGGTGATTGGAGTGATGACTTTCAGCAGACTGAAAAGCTTGAGCATGTAGATATTAAGAAAGAGGATGTGCTGGAGCTTTTGGAAATCATCAAGTTGGATAAGTCACCAGGCCCGGATGAGATGTACCTCAGGCTACTGTGGGAGGCGAGGGAGGAGATTGCTGATCCTCTAGCAATGACCTTTGAATCATCAATGGAGACGGGAGAGGTTCCAGAGGATTGAAGGTTTGCGAATGTTGTTCCTTTATTCAAGAAAGGGAATAGAGATAGCCCAGGAAATTATAGAGCAGTGAGTCTTATCTCAGTGGTTGGTAAGTTGATGGAGATGATCCTGAGATGCAGGATTTATGAACATTTGGAGAGGTATAGTATGATTAGGAATAGTCAGCATGGCTTTGTCAAGGGCAGGTCGTGCCTTAAGACCCTGGTTGAATTTTTTGAGGTTGTGTCTAAATACCTTGATGAAGGAAGAGCAGTAGATGTAGTGTATATGGATTTCAGCAAGGCATTTGATAAGGTACCCCATGCAAGGCTTATTGAGAAAGTAAAGAGGCATGGGATCCAAGGGAACATTGCTTTGTAGATCCAGAACTGGCTTGCCCACAGAAGGCAAAGAGTGGTTGTAGATGGGTCATATTCTGCACCAGTGGGGTGCCTCAGGGATCTGTTCTGGGACCCTTACTCTTCATGATTTTTATAAATGACCTGGATGAGGAAGTGGAGGGATGGGTTAGTAAGTTTGCTGATGACACAAAGGTTGGAGGTATTGTGGATAGTGTGGAGGGCTGTCAGAGGTTACAGCAGGACATTGGTAGGATCCAAAACTGGTCTGAGAAGTGGCAGATGGAGTTCAACCTAGGTAAGTGTGGTGGTTAATTTTGGTAGGTCAAATATGATGGCAGAATATACTATTAATGGTAAGACTCTTGGCAGTGTGGAGTATCAGAGAGATCTTGGGGTCTGATCCGTAGGACGCTCAAAGAAGCTGCACAGGTTGACTCTGTGGTTAAGAAGGCGTATAGTGTATTGGCCTTCATCAATCATGAAATTGAATTTAGGAGCCGAGAGGTAATGTTGCAGCTACATAGGACCCTGATCAGACCCCAGTTGGAGTACTGTGCTCAGTTCTGGTCGCCTCACTATAGGAAGGATGTGGAAGCCATAGAAAGGGTGCAGAGGAGATTTACAAGGATGTTGCCTGGATTGGGGAGCATGCCTTATAGGTTGAGTGAACTCGGCCTTGGATCGACGGAGGATGAGAGGTGACCTGATAGAGGTGTATAAGATGATGAGAGGCCGTGATCGTGTGGATAGTTGGAAGCTTTTTCCCAGGGCTGAAATGTGCCACAAGAGGACACAGATTTAAGGTGCTGGGCAGTAGGTACAGAGGAGATGTTGGGTAAGTTTTTTACGCAGAGAGTGGTGAGAGCGTGGAATGGGCTGCCGGCAACGGTGGGGGAGGTGGATACGATAGGGTCTTTTAAGATACTTTTGGATAGGTACATGGAGTTTAAAGAAATAGAGGGCTATAGGTAAGCCTAGTAATTTCTAAGGTAGGGACATGTTTGGCACAACTTTGTGGGCCGATGGACCTGTATTGTGCTGCAGGTTTTCTATGTTTCTATAAGTGCGTCTCCTCAAGGGGCCTGAGGGTAAATTTGCGAGGGTGGGGGATGGCTCTCAAGGCCTCTCATTGAGGGACCCTTCCCGGGGGTTCTAAAATGGGTTTCCAAGGACTGAGTGAGAAAGGATAGGTGATCATTCAGCAACCTTCCCCTTTGTTGAGATGTGACAATGGATGGGCAATAAATGCTGGCAAACCCCCTACCTACCCTCGGGGTGATTAGGGTTGGGTGATAAATGTTGGTAAGCCTGTTGCCTTCTCATGGGGCGATTAGTGCTGGAGCAATAAATGCTGGCAAACTCCCACTGTACTGATGGGAGACTAGCAAACTCCCCACCTTCTTGAGAAGACTTAGCAATTGATGCTGGTTAAACAGCACCTCCCCTCCCCCAGTTGCATTTAGGAATGGGTGATAAATGCTGGCAGGTTCCCTGCCTTTTGGAGAGGGGGCAATTAGGGATGGGTAATGAATACTAGTAAACTTCCACTTTCACAGACAATTTGGGGTTGGTGATAAACTCACTTCCCCCAATTCACTCCCTTCAACCTTATCAATGGATTAATTAGGGATGGGGGGAAATGGATAAACTCACTTCCCCCAAATCACTCCCTTCAACCTTATCAATGGATTAATTAGGGATGGGGGGAAACGCTGGCAGCCTACTGACATCCAGATCCAGTGAACATTGCTTTAAAAAAAATACACGTTTTGCCACTTCACGTTGGCTCCTCCCTCAGCCAAAGACGGAGGGTGGGTCTGTGATTTACAAGGTCCCTTAACTCCTGTGGTATCCCCACAGGTGGGTGGTACATGGTGCTGCATGTCTCCCCGAGGGTGAAACTGGGGTAAATAGATGGAGTGTGTGTTAACTCTGCCAGTGTGGCATAGCAGATAGAGGCACTGTCAGCCCCAGAGACCCAAGCTCTGTGCGTGTGTGAGAGTGTGGTTTGTCTGCCTCCCTTTGGGCGTCCCCTGGGTGATCTGGTTTCCCCCCACTTGGACTAATCATCCCCCAGTGCATGGAAGAGTGTTAGGATCTGGGTGGTAAAAAGAAAAGCGACGAACTGGAACCTTGTTATTGTTACATGTACTGAGGTTGATGGTGTAGTGGTATCCAACCTGGACTTTGAGCTGAATGGTCTCAGGTTCGAATCCAGCCGGCTCCTTGCACACTTCCCATCCATGCTGGGTTGAGTGTCGAGCTGGCAACTCGGCTTCATAGAAAACAGATGCCAAAGGAACGCCAAGGTTGCCGCCCGATGCACCGCAATCACGGAGAGGAATGACAACAATGGTGTACTGTGGTACAGTGGAAAACATAGTGTTCATAGAGATCCGGTCATTACACAGTGCATTGAGGTCAAGGTAAAACAAGAAGAGAGAGTGCAGATGTTAAGTTGCAAGGACCACGATGAGGCAGATTGTAAGATCAAGAGTCTGTCATTGTAGCTGGGGACCATTCAGCAGGGGGGTAGTAGCTGTCCTTGAGCCTGGTGACACAGATCCTCAGGCTTTTGCATCTCTGCCCAATGGGAAGAGGGAGAGGAGAGAATGCCCAGGGTGGGTGGGGTCTTTGTTGTTCTGGCTGCTTTCTCAAGGCAGTGGGAAGTGTAGACAGAGTCCATGGAGGGAGGGGGGCTGGTTTCTCGAGCTGGAGCTGCGGTCCTTTGGAACCGCGGGCACAGCAGCTGCCATGATTCATCCAGACAGGATGCACAGCTAACCCTTGGTGAGGGTTAATGGAGAATGTGCTGGATTTCTTTAGCCTACTGAGGAAACAGAAGCACAAGAAAATGGAGGAGAGTGGACAGCTGGTGCCTTGGCTAAAACGAGAGGACGTAACTTATAAGGTGACTGGAAGGAAGGTATAGGGGGATGTTAGAATTAGATTTTTTTACACAGTGAGTGGTGGGTGTGTGGGACATACTGCTGGGGGTGCTGTTAGATGCGGATACATTAGTAACATTCAAGAAGCTCTTACGTTAGGCACATAGATGAAATAAAAATGGAGGGTTATGTAGGAGGGAAGGGTTAGATTGATCTTGAAGTAGGTTAAAACGTTGATGATTTGCTGTGGCTGATGGGCTTGTACTGCGGTCTACTTGTTCTATGGTCTAAGTCAGCAGGTCAGTCAGCACCTCTACTTCGGAGTCTGCGGAGATTTGGCGCGACTTTTAAAACTTTGACAAACTTGTATGGATGTGTAGTGGAGAGAGTATTGAGTGGCTGCATCACAGCCTGGTATAGAAACACTACTATCTTTGAACGGAAAATCCTACAGAAGGTAGTGAATTAGGCCCAGTGCATCATGGGTAAAGCCCTCTCAAATGTTGAACACGTCTGCATGAAATTCTGTCGTAGGAAAGCAGCATCAATCATCAAAGATCCTCACCACCCTAGACTTGCTCTTTTCTTGCTGCTGCCATCACGTAAAAGGTACAGGAGCCTCATGACTCGCACCACCAGGTTCACAAACAGTTACTACCCCTAAACCATCGGCCTCTTTAACAAAAGGGGATAATTACACCCACTTGACCTATCTTTGAGATGTTCCCACATCCAATGATCACTTTAAGGACTCTTTATCTCACTATCTCATGTTCTCATTATTTCTAGCTATTTATTTATATTTGCATTTGCACAGTTAGTTGTCTTCTGCACTCTGGTTGATCTTTCATTGATCCTGTTATAGTTACTATTCTGTAGATTTGCTGAGTATGCCCACAGGAAAATGAATCTTAGGGTTGTGTATAGTGACATATATGTACTCTGATAATTAAAAAATTGCTTAGATCTTTGAGCATGGAGAGAAATAAACGGTCAAAAAGTTCAAAGTAAATTTATAATTAAAGTATATACGTATATGTTTCCATAGGCTACCTTGAGATTCATCTTCTTGAGGGCATTTACAGGGGATAAAGAAATACAATAGTATTTTCAAAAAATGTAAACAAAGACAGAGAAATGACCATTGTGCAAAAGAAAAACTGAAAAGGAAACAAATACTCGTATGAATTGTAAAGAGTTTCTAAGTGAGTCTGTAGGTTGTGGAATCAGTTCAGAGTTGAGGCTGGTGAAGTTATCCTCACTGGTTCAAGAGCCTGATGGTTGTAGGGTAATAACTATCCTTGAATCTGGTGGTGTGGGGCCTACGGCTCCTGTACCTCCTGCCTAATGGCAACAGCAAGAAGATAACATGGGTTGGATGGGATCTGGATGCTGTTGACTTATTGGGCTAAGTTCCTCCAGCATTTTGTGAAGAAGTAGAGGAATAGGATGAGCAAGAAAGGAGGGGAGGGCATGATGAGTGCAAGGTTCGGCGGGGAGGGGAGCGGGAATTGGACTGACCACTTGTCCCAGCAGATGGCCCTTTTCCTTGACCACTGGCACTCACCAACATCCCTAGCCCGAAGAGGAAAAGGCGCTCGGAGGATGGGCTGAGGGAGCATCTGTCGGGAAGCGCCAGGAGTGAGGGATTCTACAAGATCAGCAAGAAGGAAAAGGACACTTATCTCCGGGTTCCTGTCACTCCCCGAGAGACCCTCCCCACCCACGTAAGTGGAGTTTATCAATAGAAGTGTGAAGTGATACCCTCTGGACGGTCAAACCTGAGGGTGGAATACAAAGTCCGACAGGATTTGTAGCCGTGAGGAGGAACAGAGGAATCGGGTCCACATCCCTCACAGTTGCCATGCAAGGTGATAGAGTGGTTCAGAAGACGTACGGTGTGTGGGCCATCATCAGTTAGGGGATTGAGCTCGTAGCACATATATATCAAACTCAAGGCCCGCGGGCCAAATCCGGCCCGCGGTGGAATTATCTTTGGCCCGCGAGATAATATCTAATTACTATTAAAGCTGGCCCCAGTAATCGCCATACCTATGGCGTATGATATGGCTAATGCTGAGTTTATTCAGGTACCAGGTTTTCAGGGTTTTTAGTGTATATTCGGCAGTCTTGCTCGGCAGTCTTCTTCATAAGAAACGGAATTTGTAAAGTGAAACACTTTGTAGTTATAGCAGAGACTGAGACACATGAGAGCAGGCTGAAAAAACGGAGGCAACGAAAGCTGCGTTCGCACGCGTCCGACTGATCCGGCCCACATGAAGCTGCATTTTGCTCAATCCGGTCCGTGACCTAAAATGAGTTTGACACCCCTGTGATGTAGCATGTTAGTGTTGCACTGTAAACAACTCTGGGTAGACCACACTTACTATGTCCAGTTCTAGTGACCTCAGTATAGGAAGGATGGGGAAACTTCAGAGAGGGTGCAAAGGAGATTTGCCAGGATGATGTCTGGATTGGAGAGCATGCCTTATGAGGAAAGATAGAGTGAAAGAGGGTGAGAGGTGACTTGATAATGGAGTATAAGATTATGAGATGTGTAGATGGAGTGGACATCCAGTGGCTTTTCCCAGGGTGGCAATGGCCAGTACCGGACAATATCCTTTTAAGATGATTGGAGGAAAATTTAGGGGAGATGTAAGAGGTAAGTGCTTGGAAACCACTGCTGGAACTGGTGCTACAGCCAGATACATTCTATGTAGTGACTCTTACATAGAGAGAAGAGACTTGAAAGAATATAATGTTGTGGCTTTAAAAGGTACTGGTGACACCTCACTTGGAGTATTGTGAGTAGATTGGGACCCCTTATCTAAGAAAGGATGTGCTGACATTGGAGAAGGTTCACAAAAATAATTCCAGGATAGAAGGTGTTTGAGTAGTGTTTGATGGCTCTGGCCCTATACTTACTGAAATTCAGAAGAATGAGGGGGGATCTCATTGAAATCTATCGAATGTTGATAGGCCTCGATAGAGTGGATGTGGAGAGAATGTTTCCTATGGTGTGACAGTCTAAGACTGGAGGACACAGCCTCAGAATAGAGGGATGTCCATTTAGAATAAAGAGGAAGAAATTAGCCCTTAACTTGAGAGTGGAGCTATCAAGGCACTGTTTCCATAGCAAGCCATTCTTGTTTTTATGAGGTCGAGATGCTAGCTCAATGCTCAACCAAACTTGGATTCGAACTCGGGAACCTTCACTCCGGAGTCTGGCGCTGATATTATTGCGCCATTAATCGGGACCCATTTAGAATAAAGATGAGGAGGGATTTCTTTAGCCAGGGAGTGTTGAATCTGTGGATTTTTTGCCACAGGTGGCTGTGGAGGCCACATCATTGGATATATTTAAGGCAGAGGTTGATAGATTCTTGATTAGTAGGGGAGAAGGCAGAGATTGGGGCTGAGGGGGTAAAAGATTAGTCATGATCAAATGGCGGAGTGGGCTCGATGGGCCAAATATCCTAATTCTGCTCCTATATTTTATGGTCTTATAGACACACAAGATAGAGCACTGGAGTACGGGAGCTGGGACATTTAGGTAGCACTGGTGGAGGATCATGTGCTGTTCTAGTTAACCAGCTAAAAGAAAGACATCATTAAGTTGGTAGATGACATTTAACACCTTAAGCAGAGTTAGACCATTCAGCCCATTTTCTCTGTTCTGATTCAAGTCATGGCTGATTATTTCCTCACTTTCAAAGGATGCCCTCTGGTATTGGTGATTGCCACCCTGGGAAAAGTCTCAGACTGTCCACTCTATTTATGCCTCTTATGCACCTCTGTCAAGTTACCTCCTTCTCCTTCGCTCCAAAGAGAAAAGCCTTAGCTCACTCAACCTTTCTTCATAAGACATGTTCCTTAATCCATCAGCGTCCTGATAAATCTCTGCACCCTCACTGTGCTGTATTGCTCCATGTTCTGCTTTCAACCCCATTCTCCTGTCTTCTTCCCATAACCTCGGGTGCCCTTACTAATCAAAAACCTATCAACCTCCGTTTTAAATATACCCAGTGATCTGGCCTCCACAGCCACCCACAGATTCACCACCCTCTGGCTAAAGAAATTCCTCCTCATTTCTGTTCTCAAGGGAGATCCATCTAATCTGAGACTGTGTCCTCTGGTCCTAGACTCTCCTACTATAGGAAACATCACTTACACTCTAGGCTTTTCAATACTTGTTAGGTTTCAATGAGATTCCCCCATTTTTCTAAACTCCAACGAGTACAACCCCAGAGCCATCAAACACTAATACATGGAAGACACCAAAGACCCTGCAAATACTGGAAATGTTAAAACAACAAACATAAAAACTTGTCCTCCTTCCCCTGCCCCATCTTATTCTGGCTTCTGCCCTTTTCCTTTCTAGTCATGATGAAGGATGTCAGCCTCAAATGTTGAGCATTTATTTCCCTCCACAAATTTGCATGTGTTGCTTCTAATATATTAATCCTTTCATTCTTGGGATCATTCTCTTAGACCCCCTCTGGAACCTTGCCTACGCCAGCACATCTTCCATTACCCCTTTAGCTGCGGGTCCAAAACTTCGCACAGTATCCAAAATGTGCCCTTACAAGGATATTCCTGGGATTTGGGGGGAGGAGTGTCTAAGTTATGGAGTGAAGTTGGCCAGGTTGGGACTTTATCCCCTGAAGTGAGAGTGACTGAGGGTGACCTTGCAGTCTTTTCCCCCCAGGGTCAGGGAATGAAAAACCAGAGGACATGAGTTCAACATGAGAGGGGAACTTTAAGGACAGTGATCCATAAATGGAACAAGCTGCCAGAGGAAGGCATTGAGGCACATATATTAGCAAGGTTTATAAAGTACCTTGGACAAGGAAGGTGTAGAGAGATCCGTGCCAAACGTGGGCAAATGGGGCGAGCATTGATGGGAATCTTCATCAACATGAACAACCTGCTTCCGCGCCGGCTGACTGCGACTGCCATCTCTCTCTCTCTCTCCACACACCTTCCTCCAAATCCATATATCCTCATCAAACATGGGGATACGGCTAGCAGCCCCATTCCATAAAAACCCAAAACTATAGGAACACCAACAGAAGCTGCAAAGTCGTCATCCCTGAGAGAGGATGGACGCACCTGTGGATACAGGACACAGGCAACTCTCAGTGACCTATGCCCCAGCAGGGGTGATGGGTTTAACCGCATCAAACATACACCATGTGTACTCTTACCTTCACACCATTCCTAACTGCGTCCTGTCTCTCAACACTCCCCACCATCGGCAGTGTGTGCCCTATAACTTTTATACTGACATCCCACTAATCCTTGACGCTTCCCAGCAGAAGTGGGGGAGGGAGATGTGATATCTATCCCAGCATAGTTGGGGATGTGTGGCCTATCAGAGCGAGGTCGGGGGTAGCACGGTCTCTCTCCAGCAGACTTCATCGTGATCATCATGACTCCAGTATTTCTACTATGTTTTAATGTTTCTTAATTGTACGTATGATTTTTTTGTGTTCCATCGCTGAGCAGCAGTGAACCGTCTGATTGGCCTATCAGAGTTCTCTTTGGGAACTAGTTGACTTGATTAGCATTTCTGATCTGGCTATTGTTCACGATCACACTTAATAAAAAAAATCCCAGTAGAGGCTGGGGGTATACGCGTTCCAATAGGTTTTCATCCTATTGATGTCAGAAGCTCAAGATGGGTGGGAGTGCCGTTCTGCTTCCCCTGGTTGGACTATGTTGACGTGTTCTCTCCCTCCTTTCCTTCCATTCCGCCACTCCCCCTCTGCCCTTCAACCACCCACACTTCAACCCCTACACCTCAAATCCCAACCCCTTGGCCATCTGCCATCCCCTTTCCTCATATCTCACCCTCGTACCCATCCCAATCTGCAAATCCTCTCCCTCGCTCTCCCTCTCCCTCCCCTCTCTCCCTCCCTCTCCCTCCCCTCTCTCCCTCCCTCTCCCTCGCTCTCCCTCCCCTCTCTCTCCCTCACTCTCTCTCTCCCTCCCCTCTCTCGCTCCCCCTCCCCTCTCTCACTCCCCCTCCCCTCTCTCGTTCCCCCTCCCCATCGCTCTCCCTCCCCTCTGCCTCTCCCTCCCCCTCTTGCTCTCCCTCCCTCCCCTCTGCCTCTCCCTCCCCCTCTTGCTCTCCCTCCCTCCCCTCTCTTGCTCTCTCTCCCCTCTCTCTCCCTCCCTCCCCTCTCTCTCCCTCCCTCCCTCCCCTCTCTCTCCCTCCCTCCCTCCCCTCTCTCGCTCTCCCTCCCTCCCCTCTCTCGCTCTCCCTCCCCTCTCCCTCGCTGTCCCTCTCCCTCCCCTCTCTGCCTCGCTCTCCGTTTCCTCTCGCTCTCTCACTTCCCCCCCTCCCTCACCCTCGGGAGGGACGTATGGTGCTGACCATCTCCCCCCACCACCCTGCAGTCTTCCCTCTCCAACCCTGCCCCCCCCAGCCAGGGCTCGAACCGGTTGCTATCGGAGCGACGCTCTGAGCAGAGACGGCTGCTGACCGCCATCGGCGCTTCTGCTGTCCTGGACAGTGACCTGCTCAAGTTCAATCAGCTCAAGGTCAGCACGGGGTGGGGAAGAGGAGGGTGGAAATGGGAGGGGATGAGCGAGGTGGGGTGAGGTAGAGGCAAGCGGCAGTGGGTGTAAGGTGCACGGGGGGCAGGAGGGAGATGGAGAGGTGGGGAGGAAGAGGGAGGGGCAAGTGGGGTGTGTGAGAGGGAAGAGATGGGGAGATGCGGCCTGGAAGAGGGGAGAGGAAGTAGACTGAGGCATGGTGAGGGTGGGGTGCAGGGATGAGGAATTGGGAAGAGGGGATGTTGGGAGGAGAGGAGGGAGAGGGAGTGTGCAAGAGAACAAGAGGAAGGGGAAGGCGAGGGAGGGAGGGGACTGGATGCTAACAGGAACTGACTTCACACCGGGCTCCCCCTCCAGTTCCGGAAGAAGAAGCTGAGGTTCGGCCGGAGCCGCATACACGAATGGGGTCTGTTCGCAATGGAGCCTATTGCGGCTGACGAGATGGTCATCGAATACGTGGGACAGAACATCCGTCAGGTTGGGCTCTTCGTGTGTCTTGTGCGCGCTGGAAAGAGACCAATCGTGAGAAAGAGTGTGCGTGAGAGACTGTGTGTGCGCGTGTGAGAGAGAAACTGATTGTGTTTGTGTGAGAGAGACAGAGAACATGCGCGAGAGGGACAGGAACAGAGACTGCGAGTGCGTATGGTTCCTGCTGCCCACTCCCTCCCTCCCCCACCTGCCTCTCAGAGCTCTCTCTTCCATCTGCAACTTGTGCTCCCTGCCCCACCCTCGGCTTCTCTCACTGCTTCTCCCCCCCGGCAGATGGTCGCTGACATGCGGGAGCGGAGGTACGAGGAAGAGGGGATCGGCAGCAGCTACCTGTTCCGAGTGGATCACGACACAATCATCGATGCCACCAAGTCCGGAAACCTTGCCCGTTTCATCAACCACTGTTGTACGGTACGGAAGGAGTTTCACTCAGTGTCTGACCCCGGGAGTGTGTGATGGGACAGGGTGGAGGGAGCCTCATCCTGTGTCTGACTACAGGAGTGTGTGACAGGGCGGTGCAGAGGGAGCCTCTCCTCGTGTCTGACCCCGGGAGTGTGTGATGGGACGGTGTGGAGGGAGATTCACTCTGTGTCTGACCCCAGGAGTGTGCGATGGGAACGGGTGGAGGGAGATTCACTCTGTGTCTGACCCCGGGAGGGTGTGATGGGACAGGGTGAAGGGAGCCTCGTCCTGTGTCTGACTACAGGAGTGTGTGACAGGGCGGTGCAGAGGGAGCCTCTCCTCGTGTCTGACCCCGGGAGGGTGTGATGGGACAGGGTGGAGGGAGCCTCGTCCTGTGTCTGACTACAGGAGTGTGTGACAGGGTGGTGCAGAGGGAGCCTCTCCTCGTGTCTGACCCCGGGAGGGTGTGATGAGACAGGGTGGAGGGAGCCTCGTCCTGTGTCTGACTACAGGAGTGTGTGACAGGGCGGTGCAGAGGGAGCCTCTCCTCGTGTCTGACCCTGGAAGGGTGTGATGAGACAGGGTGGAGGGAGCCTCGTCCTGTGTCTGACTACAGGAGTGTGTGACAGGGCGGTGCAGAGGGAGCCTCTCCTCGTGTCTGACCCCGGGAGTGTGTGATGGGACAGGGTGGAGGGAGCCTCGTCCTGTGTCTGACCCCGGGAGTGTGTGATGGGACAGGGTGTGGAGGGAGCTTCACGCTGTGTCTGACCCCGGGAGGGTGTGATGGGACAGGGTGGAGGGAGCCTCTCCTCGTGTCTGACCCCGGGAGGGTGTGATGAGACAGGGTGGAGGGAGCCTCGTCCTGTGTCTGACTACTTTTATTTTAGAAACAAAATTCCTTTATTACAAATATCGGTGCTATATAATATATACAAAACAGTGACTAACACAATTACTTCCCTACAAATTGACAATACACATTAAACCAAAATGTTCCCATCTCTATCAATGATGGCATTTACACCCCGCGGAGCCTAACGGTCCCGGAACGCCTCTCAGGTCACCATGGACTGCACGTGTTCCTTTTCAATATTTACCCGAGCACGAACATACCCTCTAAACATTGCGAGGTAGTCTGCCCAGGCCTTACCCCACGGCAGTGCAGAGGGAGCCTCGCCATGTGTGATGGGATGGTGTGGTGGAAGTTTTGCCCTGTGTCTGACAGTGTTTCCTTCCCCTCCAGCCGAACTGCTATGCCAAAGTCATTACACTGGAGGCGCAGAAGAAGATCGTCATCTACTCGAAGCAATCCATCAGTGTCAATGAGGAGATTACCTACGACTACAAGTTCCCCATCGAAGAGAACAAGATCGCCTGCCTGTGCGGGACGGAGAATTGTCGAGGCACTTTGAACTGAGGGAGCTGTTTGCTTGGGCTGAGTTTCTCTAACCCCACTCCCCCCCTTCCTCTCTCCCTCTCCCTTTCTCCCACTTCCCCTCTTCTCTCTCTCACCATCTCCCAGCCCTCCCTCTCCCCTGCATAAGGGACAGTACAGTATTTGGATCGTTTAATTTAAGTTTTAATTCTTTTTGCACTAATCGTTCAGAACAGAACGGCACCAGCCATACAGATCCAACCCTCCTGCTCCAAATGTGCACCTGGTACTCCAAAGGCATTCCCTCCCTCTTCTTCTGACCACCCCCCTTTTCCCCCATCCCCTACGCCTCCTCCATCCCATTCCCTCCCTCCCAACCTCGCATTCATCTGTTGGGGTCCTCTGTGACGCTCTTAAAGGGGAAGGTATAGCATTTGTTTTTCCCTGTATGGGTTGCAGCTAGTCCTTCACATCACAGATAAGCATTAAATCTAACTGGAGACATTTGATGGCAGGGACAGCTCACAGGCCTGTGGGATCTTGCCATTCACAGGCGGCAGTGGCGTTGTGCTTGATGCCGCAGTGGGGAGATCATGTGTGTCTGTTCCCCTCCTCCAAGGACCGTGTATTTACCTCCAGCCTTGATCTCCTGATTTCAAACAGGTTGCCCCATCCCACCTCACCCTACCTACTGCCCTCCAGAGAGGGGTAGAGAAGGGCATGACATTTACCCACTGGAGCTGCAACGTATGCTCATTGCGTGGGTGATCTTGGCGAGAATGGTGGCAAAAGCTGCAGTGGTCCCCATCAGCACTCGTTACCCTTTTAAGAAGATGGAGCATGTAGCCGTTTGAAGGAATGCTGCTGAGGGGAGGGATGCCTGCACTGCGTCGCATCGGTCACCAGGTGGGGCTGCTGAGCCCGGCTGGCAACCGCTCCGCAGCGCCACCTCGTGTCCGGGTGGTGGAAGGGCAAGTGCTCAAAACATCCAATGGCCACGGCCGCTGGTCCCCTGACTCTCACCCGCCCCGCAACATCCAGTGACCGCCGCCCTCATTAATAATCAGTGACTGCATCCTCTCTGCTGAACCATGCCTCCCACTCCTCTGTTTTCCCCGATGCAACCTCCACCTTCACCCCATCCCTCCACCAGATCTTCTGCCTCCCGTCTCATCCAACTCCCCACTCCATCTCCTCCCCATCTTCTCATCTCCCTATCTTGTCTCCCACCCCCTCGTCCCTCATTCTCTCACTCCTCTTCTTCCTCCCCCACGCCACCACCCTCTTGCCTTCATCCCTACCTGACCCCTGCACCCACTTCCCCCATCCCCTCTCTTTTCCATCGCCTACATCCCCTTCCCCTCACCACTCCACCCACTTCCTTCCCCCTCCTCCTCCACATACACTCCCCCCTCGACCCCTCCTTTCCCATCACCCTCTTCACCTTCTCCTCCCCCTCGACACCCCCATCCCATCTCATCACACTCCCTCCAACCCTCCTCACAAGACAAGGTATGCGGGAAGATTCACTCCAAACTCCAGTGCCTGCTTCTTGGCTCCAAATCTCTCCCACCCCAGTGCCAAGAAGCCTCTGTGCCTTTTCTCCAAATCCCCTTCCATTCAGTGGGGGGGGGGGAACAGGGAGGGGAGGGGAGGGTGTACACTACCCACCACAATCCCACAGTTTCTCTCCTCCATTCTGGGAGAGCACGTAGGCGGGGCTGCACAGCGAGATATTCAAGGAGGGCTTAGCCCAGAAACCCGCTGGTGGGGGGTGGGAAGGAGAGAGAGAGAAAAATTCTCCCTCTTCCTCCCTCTTCCTTTCTCTCTCCCCTCCCTCTCTCTTTCTCTCCCTGTTCCCCTCTCTCTCCCTCTGTCTCTCTGCAGCAGTGAGGGCAAAATCAAAGCAACAAAAACACAGGATGTAAAATATTGTAGATGGGAACTCGGGGAAAACAACTAAACAGGGCTTTTAAATGCCAAGGTCGTTTCTTGTGGAAACGAGTTGTTTGTTATGTACATATTGAATTATCCATTCATTACTATGACTGTACATATGTGTGCGCCTTTCTTTTTTGGATTAAAAACAAAAATGTTGAATTTTTTTGAAGCTTTACCAGCTCGAGTTGAAAAATAAAAGTTTGGAGGTATATTGGGTCCAAGTTCCCTCAGCCGGTCATCTCCACCCATCCACAGGAGGGTGTGGCAGGAGCGAGCTTTCAAAGGTAGTCTCCCGTCTGAGGGTGTAGTGGAAGAGTTACAGAGGCACAGAAGGGCAGGGAGGGAGAGAGACAGAGACAGGGAGGGAGGGGTGATGGAGATAGGGAGGGGTGGAGGGGGTGAAAGGGTGGGGTGGAGGTCAGGGAGGGGTGATGGAGATGGGGTGGGTGCAGGGAAGGAGGGGTGATGGAGATGTGGAGGGGTGAAAAGGTGGGGTGGAGGGGAGGGAGGGATGATGGAGATGGGGTGAGTGCAGGGGAGGGAGGGGATGCAGGGAGTGAGGGGTTAACAGATGGTGAAGTGTGGGGGAGGGAGTAAGATGATGGAGATGGAGGGGTGCAGGGTAGGGGGTGATGGAGTTGGATACAAAGGTGGAGGGGAGGGAGGGGGTGATTGAGATGGGGCATAGGGGAGGGAGAGTGTGACAGAGAGGGAGAGGTGCAGGGGAGGGACTGGGTGATGGAGACGGGTGGGGATCAGGGAAGGGATACAGGGAGTGTGAGGGATTAACAGGTGGAGAGGAGGTGTAGGGAGGGAGGATGGGGATCACGGAGGGGGAGTGAGGTGTTAACGGAGAGGAGGAAGATAGGGGAGTCTCACAGAACCACATCAGACCCTTTTGACCCAGTGTCCTTCCTATCTCAGATACCTCTCCATTCTGATCCCAGTGTCCTTCCTATCTCAGATACCTCTCCATTCTGATCCCAGTGTCCTTCCTATCTCAGATACCTCTCCATTCTGATCCCAGTGTCCTTCCTATCTCAGATACCCCTCCATTCTGATCCCAGTGTCCTTCCTATCTCAGATACCTCTCCATTCTGATCCTAGTGACCTTCCTATCTCAGATACCTCTCCATTCTGATCCCAGTGTCCTTCCTATCTCAGATACCCCTCCATTCTGATCCCAGTGTCAGTCCTATCTCAGATACCCCTCCATTCTGATCCCAGTGACCTTCCTATCTCAGATACCTCTCCATTCTGATCCCAGTGACCTTCCTATCTCAGATACCTCTCCATTCTGATCCCAGTGTCCTTCCTATCTCAGATACCCCTCCATTCTGATCCCAGTGTCCTTCCTATCTCAGATACCCCTCCATTCTGATCCCAGTGACCTTCCTATCTCAGATACCTCTCCATTCTGATCCCAGTGTCCTTCCTATCTCAGATACCTCTCCATTCTGATCCCAGTGTCCTTCCTATCTCAGATACCTCTCCATTCTGATCCCAGTGTCCTTCCTATCTCAGATACCTCTCCATTCTGATCCCAGTGTCCTTCCTATCTCAGATACCTCTCCATTCTGATCCCAGTGTCCTTCCTATCTCAGATACCTCTCCATTCTGATCCCAGTGTCCTTCCCATCTCAGATACCTCTCCATTCTGATCCCAGTGTCCTTCCTATCTCAGATACCTCTCCATTCTGATCCCAGTGTCCTTCCTATCTCAGATACCCCTCCATTCTGATCCCAGTGTCCTTCCTATCTCAGATACCTCTCCATTCTGATCCCAGTGTCCTTCCTATCTCAGATACCTCTCCATTCTGATCCCAGTGTCCTTCCTATCTCAGATACCTCTCCATTCTGATCCTAGTGACCTTCCTATCTCAGATACCTCTCCATTCTGATCCCAGTGTCCTTCCTATCTCAGATACCCCTCCATTCTGATCCCAGTGTCCTTCCTATCTCAGATACCCCTCCATTCTGATCCCAGTGACCTTCCTATCTCAGATACCTCTCCATTCTGATCCCAGTGACCTTCCTATCTCAGATACCTCTCCATTCTGATCCCAGTGTCCTTCCTATCTCAGATACCTCTCCATTCTGATCCCAGTGTCCTTCCTATCTCAGATACCCCTCCATTCTGATCCCAGTGTCCTTCCTATCTCAGATACCCCTCCATTCTGATCCCAGTGTCCTTCCTATCTCAGATACCTCTCCATTCTGATCCCAGTGTCCTTCCTATCTCAGATACCCCTCCATTCTGATCCCAGTGTCCTTCCTATCTCAGATACCTCTCCATTCTGATCCCAGTGTCCTTCCCATCTCAGATACCCCTCCATTCTGATCCTAGTGACCTTCCTATCTCAGATACCCCTCCATTCTGATCCCAGTGTCCTTCCTATCTCAGATACCCCTCCATTCTGATCCCAGTGTCCTTCCTATCTCAGATACCCCTCCATTCTGATCCCAGTGTCCTTCCTATCTCAGATACCTCTCCATTCTGATCCCAGTGTCCTTCCTATCTCAGATACCCCTCCATTCTGATCCCAGTGTCCTTCCCATCTCAGATACCTCTCCATTCTGATCCCAGTGTCCTTCCTATCTCAGATACCTCTCCATTCTGATCCCAGTGTCCTTCCTATCTCAGATACCCCTCCATTCTGATCCCAGTGTCCTTCCCATCTCAGATACCTCTCCATTCTGATCCCAGTGTCCTTCCCATCTCAGATACCTCTCCATTCTGATCCCAGTGTCCTTCCCATCTCAGATACCTCTCCATTCTGATCCCAGTGTCCTTCCTATCTCAGATACCTCTCCATTCTGATCCCAGTGTCCTTCCTATCTCAGATACCCCTCCATTCTGATCCCAGTGTCCTTCCTATCTCAGATACCCCTCCATTCTGATCCCAGTGTCCTTCCTATCTCAGATACCTCTCCATTCTGATCCCAGTGTCCTTCCTATCTCAGATACCCCTCCATTCTGATCCCAGTGTCCTTCCCATCTCAGATACCTCTCCATTCTGATCCCAGTGTCCTTCCTATCTCAGATACCTCTCCATTCTGATCCCAGTGTCCTTCCTATCTCAGATACCCCTCCATTCTGATCCCAGTGTCCTTCCCATCTCAGATACCTCTCCATTCTGATCCCAGTGTCCTTCCCATCTCAGATACCTCTCCATTCTGATCCCAGTGTCCTTCCCATCTCAGATACCTCTCCATTCTGATCCCAGTGTCCTTCCTATCTCAGATACCTCTCCATTCTGATCCCAGTGTCCTTCCTATCTCAGATACCTCTCCATTCTGATCCCAGTGTCCTTCCTATCTCAGATACCTCTCCATTCTGATCCCAGTGTCCTTCCTATCTCAGATACCCCTCCATTCTGATCCCAGTGTCCTTCCTATCTCAGATACCCCTCCATTCTGATCCCAGTGTCCTTCCTATCTCAGATACCCCTCCATTCTGATCCCAGTGTCCTTCCTATCTCAGATACCCCTCCATTCTGATCCCAGTGACCTTCCTATCTCAGATACCTCTCCATTCTGATCCCAGTGTCCTTCCTATCTCAGATACCCCTCCATTCTGATCCCAGTGTCCTTCCTATCTCAGATACCCCTCCATTCTGATCCCAGTGTCCTTCCTATCTCAGATACCCCTCCATTCTGATCCCAGTGTCCTTCCTATCTCAGATACCCCTCCATTCTGATCCCAGTGACCTTCCTATCTCAGATACCTCTCCATTCTGATCCCAGTGTCCTTCCTATCTCAGATACCTCTCCATTCTGATCCCAGTGTCCTTCCTATCTCAGATACCTCTCCATTCTGATCCCAGTGTCCTTCCTATCTCAGATACCCCTCCATTCTGATCCCAGTGTCCTTCCTATCTCAGATACCTCTCCATTCTGATCCCAGTGTCCTTCCTATCTCAGATACCCCTCCATTCTGATCCCAGTGTCCTTCCTATCTCAGATACCCCTCCATTCTGATCCCAGTGTCCTTCCTATCTCAGATACCTCTCCATTCTGATCCCAGTGTCCTTCCTATCTCAGATACCCCTCCATTCTGATCCCAGTGTCCTTCCTATCTCAGATACCTCTCCATTCTGATCCCAGTGTCCTTCCTATCTCAGATACCTCTCCATTCTGATCCCAGTGTCCTTCCTATCTCAGATACCTCTCCATTCTGATCCCAGTGTCCTTCCTATCTCAGATACCCCTCCATTCTGATCCCAGTGTCCTTCCTATCTCAGATACCCCTCCATTCTGATCCCAGTGTCCTTCCTATCTCAGATAGCCCTCCATTCTGATCCCAGTGTCCTTCCTATCTCAGATACCCCTCCATTCTGATCCCAGTGACCTTCCTATCTCAGATACCTCTCCATTCTGATCCCAGTGTCCTTCCTATCTCAGATACCCCTCCATTCTGATCCCAGTGTCCTTCCTATCTCAGATACCCCTCCATTCTGATCCCAGTGTCCTTCCTATCTCAGATACCCCTCCATTCTGATCCCAGTGTCCTTCCTATCTCAGATACCCCTCCATTCTGATCCCAGTGTCCTTCCTATCTCAGATACCTCTCCATTCTGATCCCAGTGTCCTTCCTATCTCAGATACCTCTCCATTCTGATCCCAGTGTCCTTCCTATCTCAGATACCTCTCCATTCTGATCCCAGTGTCCTTCCTATCTCAGATACCCCTCCATTCTGATCCCAGTGTCCTTCCTATCTCAGATACCTCTCCATTCTGATCCCAGTGTCCTTCCTATCTCAGATACCCCTCCATTCTGATCCCAGTGTCCTTCCTATCTCAGATACCTCTCCATTCTGATCCCAGTGTCCTTCCTATCTCAGATACCCCTCCATTCTAAAGCCTTGTCGTCTTTACCCGCCAAATATTACCCACTTCCAACCCTCAGAGGGAGACAATAGCTCTAAGCCTCCACTCTCTACCTCTCAACACTACAAACAGCTGGATGAACTCAGCAGGTCGGGCAGCATCCGTTGAAAGGAGATGTCAACGTTTCGGGCCGTGACCCTTGGCAGGAGGAGTGAATTTGAAAAGGGTGGCGGAGGAGGGGAGAGAGAAACAGCGAGTGAAAGGTGAAACTTGCGGGAGGGGCGAAGCAAAGAGCTGGGAAGTTGGTCGGTGAAAGAGGCAGAGGCCATGGGAGACAGAAAGAGGAGGAGCGCCAGAGGGAGGCGATGGGCAGGAAAGGAGGTAAGGTGAGGATTATGTGCTAGACGCGGAGGCTGGTGGGCGGATAATTCTCCCAAACTTCCGCCACCACCAAGCACATCTTTCCCTCCCGCCTGACACTTATCCTTGCAAGCGGAACAAGTGCCCCCACACCTCCTACATCACTACCATTCAGGGTCCCAAAACAGTCCTTCCAGGTGAGGCGACACTTCACCTGTGAGTCCGGTGCGGCCTCCTGCTTGTCGGCGAGACCCGACATAGATCGTTTCGCCGTGCACCTTCTCCCAGTGGCCACCCATTTTAATTCCACTTCCCATTCCCATTCCGACGAGTTTCAGCTACCGCCTGGCGTCCCCCACCCCCCCCCCCCCCACCTTTAAATCTACTCCTCAGCTCTTTTTTCCAGTCCTGCCGAAGGGTTTCGGCCCGAAGCGTCGACTGTACTTTTCCCCAATAATGCTGCCTGGCCTGCCGAGTTCTCCAGCATTTTGTGTGTGTTGCGAAGGCCCAAAATCTGAAATCCTGATTTCTTCAGCTGTGAGCACTTGCTGCCTGATTCAGCTCCTCCGTCCTCGTGTTTTCGTACGTCGGCAAGTCTCCTGGCTTTGTCTCCTCTTCGGATGAATAGATTTTTGACAGCAAGTGTCCTGGACAAAATCTGAAATCTTTGGCTCAAACTGGAGGTAGTTTGTCTGTAGACGAGCCGGAGAGTGAAAGACGGCGGAGGTTCCCTGCGGATCTGGGGCTGTGTCAGAATGAAAGGGATCCTCGCCGCTGAGAGGTACGAGCAGATGGACAATGACCCCGAGCGCACGGCCGAGATCCACTTTCAGCGAAAAGAACAAGGCTCTGTGACACATGTGGGTTTTGTTTACTGTTAATCGGGTTGTTGGGGGATGTGGGGCGGCACGGCTCGAGGGGCCTACATATAGTCTCCAAGAAATGAAGCCCGACCCTATCCATCCTCTCTCCGTAACTCAGTCTCCCCAGTCCCGCCAGCAGATAAATCCTCCTCGTTGGTCGAGTTCGCCCGTCGTTCAGACCTGGACAGTACTTAAAAGGAGCAACCACAGCCGACCAGCACCGCCTGTCGGAAGCAGTTACATAACAACATTGAAAAGGCACTTGAGCGGGGACATGGACAGGAAAGGTTGACACGGGAAACAGCCCAGACGGGGGTAAATGAAACTGTTTAGACCACAATCTCATTCGGCATACAGATAGTACCCCGAGAGAGAGGGATTGAGACACCGGTCAGTGTACAGATCTCCCCTGAGAGAGAGGGACTGAGAGACACCGGTCAGTGTACAGATCTCCCTGAGAGAGAGGGACTGAGAGACACTGGTCAGTGTACAGATCTCCCCTGAGAGAGAGGGACTGAGAGACACTGGTCAGTGTACAGATCTCCCCCTGAGAGAGAGGGACTGAGAGACACCGGTCAGTGTACAGATCTCCCCCTGAGAGAGAGGGACTGAGAGACACTGGTCAGTGTACAGATCTCCCCTGAGAGAGAGGGACTGAGAGACACCGGTCAGTGTACAGATCTCCCCTGAGAGAGAGGGACTGAGAGACACCGGTCAGTGTGCAGATCTCCCCTGAGAGAGAGGGACTGAGAGACACCGGTCAGTGTACAGATCTCTCCTGAGAGAGAGGGACTGAGAGACACCGGTCAGTGTACAGATCTCCCCTGAGAGAGAGTGACTGAGAGACACCGGTCAGTGTACAGATCTCCCCTGAGAGAGAGGGACTGAGAGACACCGGTCAGTGTACAGATCTCCCCCTGAGAGAGAGGGACTGAGAGACACCGGTCAGTGTACAGATCTCCCCCTGAGAGAGAGGGACAGAGAGAAACCGGTCAGTGTACAGATCTCCCCTGAGAGAGAAGGACTGAGAGACACTGGTCAGTGTACAGATCTCCCCTGAGAGAGAAGGACTGAGAGACACTGGTCAGTGTACAGATCTCCCCTGAGAGAGAAGGACTGAGAGACACTGGTCAGTGTACAGATCTCCCCTGAGAGAGAAGGACTGAGAGACACTGGTCAGTGTACAGATCTCCTCAGAGGCATTCAGGATATTTACTTTGTGGTTAGTGTAATGCTGTGACATTGAAAGAGGAACTCAGAGTGTGAAAGCATTCATACATGGCGACATTAATCCGCTGATCTAACAGTTTCTTTCACGCCCAAACGCTCATCCGCTACAGTAACCGCCTGCCGGAAGTCGTGGGAGGAGGTGAGTCGGAGAGGGTCTGAGTGTAGAGGGTTTTGCCCTCCAGTATCCTCAGTTGGACAGACTTGGAATCACTGGCGAAGAGAGAAGCTGGCTGGATGCGTACTGTCTGTTCGCCAGATCCTCAGCACCTCGCACAGAAAACTACGGCGGTAAGTCTGACAGTTCAAACTGGAACAGGAAATGTTGGTTACAATCTGCAGCGGGAGGACAAGCACCTGTTTACTGTGTATCCATCTTTGCCGAGTTATCTGTGCGAGAGAGTCGGTGTGCAGATCCCGCCCCGAGAAACACCGAGTGTACAGATCTCCCCCTGAGAGAGAGGGACTGAGAGACACCGGTCAGTGTACAGATCTCCCCCTGAGAGACACCGATCAGTGTACAGATCTCCCCTGAGAGAGAGGGACTGAGAGACACCGGTCAGTGTACAGATCTCCCCCTGAGAGAGAGGGACTGAGAGACACCGGTCCGTGTACAGATCTCCCCCTGAGAGAGAGGGACTGAGAGACACTGGTCAGTGTACAGATCGCCCCTGAGAGAGAGGGACTGAGAGACACCGGTCAGTGTACAGATCTCCCCCTGAGAGAGAGGGACTGAGAGACACTGGTCAGTGTACAGATCTCCCCCTGAGAGAGAGGGACTGAGAGACACCGGTCAGTGTACAGATCTCCCCCTGAGAGAGAGGGACTGAGAGACACTGGTCAGTGTACAAATCTCCACTGAGAGAGAGGGACTGAGAGACACCGGTCAGTGTACAGATCTCCCCCTGAGAGAGAGGGACTGAGAGACACTGGTCCGTGTACAGATCTCCCTGAGAGAGAGGGACTGAGAGAAACCAGTCAGTGTACAGATCTCCCCCTGAGAGAGAGGGACTGAGAGATACCGGTCAGTGTACAGATCTCCCCCTGAGAGAGAGGGACTGAGAGATACCGGTCAGTGTACAGATCTCCCCCTGAGAGAGAGGGACTGAGAGATACCGGTCCGTGTACAGATCTCCCCCTGAGAGAGAGGGACTGAGAGACACCGGTCAGTGTACAGATCTCCCCTGAGAAAGAGGGACTGAGAGACACCGGTCCGTGTACAGATCTCCCTGAGAGAGAGGGACTGGGAGACACCGGTCCGTGTACAGATCTCCCCTTGAGAGAGGGGGACTGAGAGACACTGGTCAGTGTACAGATCTCCCCTTGAGAGAGAGGGGGACTGAGAGACACTGGTCAGTGTACAGATCTCCCCTTGAGAGAGAGGGGGACTGAGAGACACTAGTCAGTGTACAGATCTCCCCTTGAGAGAGAGGGGGACTGAGAGACACTGGTCAGTGTACAGATCTCCCCCTGAGAGAGAGGGACTGAGAGACACTGGTCAGTGTACAGATCTCCCCTTGAGAGAGGGGGACTGAGAGACACTGGTCAGTGTACAGATCTCCCCTTGAGAGAGAGGGGGACTGAGAGACACTGGTCAGTGTACAGATCTCCCCTTGAGAGAGAGGGACTGAGAGACACCGGTCAGTGTACAGATCTCCCCCTGAGAGAGAGGGGGACTGAGAGACACTGGTCAGTGTACAGATCTCGCCTGAGAGAGAGGGGGACTGAGAGACACGCGGTTGTGGGGGGAGAGCGGGGCAGTGGGATTACTTTGTAGACTGTGAGAGAATTTCTTGGAGACTAATTTACAAGGCTTCCTCTGAGATCTGCAAAGTGAAGCTTTGGAGTAAGGATTTCCAACCCAGGATCCACGGACCCTCGGCCAATGGTAGGGCTCCAACGCTTTAGAGCATCACACTGTGAATTCAGGCTCTTCGGCCCCAACAGTCCGGGCTGACCACAGCGGCCATTCAGCCAGTCCTCAGGCCTCTTTTAGATTTTCCCTCCCCAACCCTGGGAAAAGACAGTGTCTCTAAACTTGAACCTGCCGTAAGGTCCCCCCCCCCCCCATTCTCCTGTATTCTAGGGAATAAAGACGGTTTGTCTAACCTTTCTTCATAATTTTGTAAACCTCTATCAATTCTCCTCTGAACCTGCTACACTCAAGGTATCCGGCAGAAATGTTGTTGATCACCATGGGAAGAATCCTCTCCTGGTGCATCACGGTCTGCATTGCGTGTGACCACAAGTTCCACAGAGAGCTGTGGACACAGCCCAGCACATCAGGGAAACCAGCCTTCCCCCACTGACTGTCTACACTTCCCGCTGCCCCGGGAAAGCAGCCGACAGGATAAGACCCCGCCCATCCCGGAGGAAGCAAGCAGTCTGCTGAAGGCCTTTCAAAGGTTTTAAACCTTTTCAAAGCCATGGACTATGGCATTAACCAAGCGGTTTGTATCTAGTAGGCGGATGGAATACAATGTAGAGAAGTGCATGTATGGTCCATTTTGATGAAGAGGAAAGGTGAAGACTACTTTCCAAATGGGGAGAACGTTAAAAATCAGAGGTGTAAAGGGACTTGGGAGTGCATAAAGGTGAATTTGCAGGTTGAGTTGGTGGTGAGGAAGGTAATTCATTTCGAGAGGACTACAATGAACAAGCAAGGATGCGATGCTGACACTTGGTCAGACCACACTCGGAGGAGTGTCTGCTGACTCTCGGCATGTACTCATCGGAATTTAGAAGAGTGAGGGGGCATTGCGTTGAAACCTATCGAATGTTGAAAAGCCTAGACTGTGGGTTCAGAGAGGATGTTTCTTATAGTGGGAGAGTCTAGGAGCAGAGGGAAGAGCTCCGGGATTGAGGGGCGTTCCTTTAGAACAGAGATGAGGAGGAATTTCTTTAGCCAGAAGGTGGCGAATCTGTGGAATTCATTGCTACAGGCAGCTGTGGAGGTGAAATATTGGGTATCTTTAAAGCGGAGGTAGATAGGTTCTTGATTAATCAAGAAGTCAAAGGTTACAGAGAGAAAACAAGAGGTGGGGTTGAGAGGGATAATAAATCAGCCATGATGGAATGGCGGAGCAGGCTTGATGGGCCTCGATAGTTCTTTCTACTCTTATGTCCTGTGGTCTTATGGAATTCTTCTCCCCTCTTAGATTCAGGGGTGGATAGGGGGGTGGGAGAAGAGAAAATGTCTGAAATTTGGTACAGATATTATTAAGAGTTTGCTACCAGACAGCCAACAGCAGCAATACTGCCGAGTGAAACAAAAAGACAGCGAACCACAGGAAGCTGGAAACTCTCAGTACGTCACCAAGTTTCTGTATTCATCTATTAGTTGGAGTTGATGTGTCCAACTTTTGCTGTTTTTTTAAAGGTAATTCTGCTGATTTTGCTAACTTCACGTAGGATAGGACTGGCGAACTGGGTAAATTCTATATTCTCTGTGTCACTGCCCCTGCTAATGCAAGGGATAACCAATCATTGCTGGTCCCTCTCAACACTTTCTTCTTCTCCCCCCTCCACAATGTTCCCCCTCTCCCCCAATGTCCTCCCTCTCCTCCATGTTCCCCTCTCTCCCCCACATTCTCCATCTCTCACCCCCATGTTCCCCATCTCTCTCCCCCACATTCCCCTATCTCTCACCCCATCGTTTCCACATCTCTCTCCCCCACATTCCCCCATCTCTCACCCCCACATTTCCCCGTCTCTCTCCCCCACGTTCCCCATCTCTCTCCCCCACGTTCCCCATCTCTCTTCCCCCACGTTCCCCATCTCTCTCCCCCCACATTCCCCATCTCTCCCCCATGTTCCCCCATATGCCCCCACATACCCACCTCTCCCTCTTTCTCCCTTGCCCACCCACGTTCGCTGTTTCTCTCCTCTCACCCCGCCTTCCCTCTCGTGTTCCACCATTCTCGCTCTCTCACACACCTCACTCAGGACCAGCATCTTGTTTCACTTTATCCGATTCAGGAACAGCTTCTTCCCCTCTGAACCCATAAACACTGCCTCATTAGTCCCATTTGTTAAACAATTTTTAATTTGTAATTTATACTAAATTTACATGTTGGCATGCAGAGCTGCCGCAAGAAAAAACACAACTTCCACAGCATATTTCAGTGACAATAATCTGACGCTGATGTCTCTCTCTTTCCCCACTTCCCCGACTCTGTGATTCTCTCCCTTGCTCAGTCCCCCTTCCTCCTGTCACCGTGTCTCTCCCTCCCTCTTTCTCTCCCCCTCTCTGTCTCTCTCCAGCCCACCACACTCCCTCTCTCCAACATTGACAACCGCCCCCAGTGGGAGCCCCTGAGCGAACTGCCACGATGCCCGGGGAGAGGGGTCTGGTCTGCCTGGTGACCGGAGGCTGTGGGTTTCTGGGGAAGCATCTGGTGCGACTGCTGGCAGAGCGCAGCAAGGAGCTGAGGGAGATCAGGGTGCTCGACCTGGTGTTGGACAGGGAGCTGGAGACTCTGAGCACAGGTAGGGACTGGCATAAAGCTGCGGAGAGAGGCTGGGACCAGGGCTGTGGGCAGCGGGAGGGGGAGACGGTTGGCTTGGAGCTTTGGGGAGAGATCGTGACAGGGTATTAGTTTGGTGGCTGACACAGGATTGTGGAGAGTGTGGGGGGACAATGGGATTCGTTTGGGGACCGAGATGAGATGGGCTGTTGGGGGAAGAGTGGGGTCAGTGGGATTAGTTTGGGGTCGTAACAGGGTTTTGGAATTGAAATTCAATTTTAATTTACTGTCTCCCCTTTGCCATCCTCCCCCATTTGCTTAACCTACCTTTGCTCTCCTCCACTGTCCCTTCCTCTTCCACCCCCTCCCCGTCTCCGTCTTTACCCCTCCACATCTTTCTATCCCTGGCTGTCTCCCTCTCCTTCCTCCTCCCACTCCTACTCATTACTCTCCCCCTCCCCTATCCCACTCTCCACTTGTTCTCTCCTGTAGCCTCTCTCAGGGTGTCTCTGATGCAGGGGGATATCACCTCCCATGGGGTCATGGCCCACGCCGTCGAGGGGGCTGACTTGGTCTTCCACCTCGCCAGTGTCATCGACTTCCTGGGGCTCATCCCCGAGTCCCAAATCCTCTCCGTCAACGTACAAGGTAAGGCTGGAGGGGGGGGGGTGGTTGTCTGTCCCTCCACAATGTTCCCACCCGCCTTGACATTCCCTCCGTCCTCGACACCCCTTCTGCATCCCTCCATCCCTCGGTGCTTCCTCTCCGATGAAGGGCCTCAGCCCGAGATGTCGACTGTTTACCCTTTTCCATAGGTGCTGCCTGGCCTGCTGAGTTCCTCCAGCACTTTCTGTGTGTCTCTTCCTCCCTCCTCATCACCCCTCCCATAGCACTTTTCCCTCCATCTCTGTCCTTGCTCCCCTGATACTTTGGCCTGAACGTCTGGGGCTTTGTGCAGCTCTGTCAGAGGAACCTCTACCAGGGAGTTAACCACCAGAGCGTCATGGGCAGCTCTGCCTGGGGACCCTGGGCAGCTCCGCCAGGGGGCCATGAATAGCTCCATCAGGGCCCAGCTCCACCAGGGGACCATGGGCAGCTCCACCAGGGCCCAGCTCCGCCAGAGGGCAGCTCCACCAGGGCCCAGCTCTACCAGGGGACCATGGGCAGCTCCACCAGGGCCCAGCTCTACCAGGGGACCATGGGCAGCGCCACCAGGGCCCAGCTCTGCCAGGGGACCATGGGCAGCTCCACCAGGGCCCAGCTCCGCCAGAGGGCAGCTCCACCAGGGCCCAGCTCTACCAGGGGACCATGGGCAGCGCCACCAGGGCCAAGCTCTACCAGGGGACCATGGGCAGCTCCACCAGGGCCCAGCTCCGCCAGAGGGCAGCTCCACCAGGGCCCAGCTCTACCAGGGGACCATGGGCAGCTCCACCAGGGCCCAGCTCCGCCAGAGGGCAGCTCCACCAGGGCCCAGCTCTACCAGGGGACCATGGGCAGCGCCACCAGGGCCCAGCTCTGCCAGGGGACCATGGGCAGCTCCACCAGGGGCCCAAGGGAAGCTTCAGCAGAGGGCTGCTCTCTCAGCAATCCACTGGCAGACCCATCAGGGGGCCATGAAAGACTGGCAGGAGGTCATTGGCAGCACCAGCAGGGGCAGCTGCACCAGGGGGGCTGCAGGCAGCTTTGCAGGGTCCCAGTTCCATCATAATGCAGCTTCACCAGGCAGCTGTGGGCTGTTGCCTGTTGGAAGGGAGGGAGAACGCCACCAGGGGGCCGTGGGCAGCTCCCACAAGCAGTGTGGCATCGAGAGGAGGCTGGAGAGACCGTGGCACCACCCTGGATAACTTTGTGTCCACAGGGACCCAGAGCGTGATTGATGCCTGTGTGCAGCACGATGTCCCGACCCTGGTCTACACCAGCAGCATGGAGGCAGTGGGACCTAACTCCAAGTGGCAGCCATTCCACAGGTGGGATGTCATGCCTGAGTCATCATCCTCCCCACCCCTCTTCCCACTCGCCCACCTTCTCCCCCTTCCCTTCCCACACTCTCCTCCTGCCACCCTGTTCCTTCCCTCTCCCCTCCCTACCCCCTCCCCTCCTTCACCTGTGACCTGTTCCCTCTCCCTCTCACTTTCCCTCTCCCTGCCACCTTCCATCTCTAGGTCTCCCTCTCCTTCCCCCCTTCTCTGCCTTATATCCCTCCCTTCCCCCCTCCCATTCCCACTCTCTCCTTGTCCCCTCCCTCTCTCTCCCACTCACCCTCCCCACAGTAGTCACTGTTGTGCCAATGTTTTCTCTCCCCCAGAGGGAATGAGGACACGGTTTACGAATTTGCCCCTGCTTCAGTCTACGCAAAGTCAAAATCCCAGGCCGAAGAACTCATTCGCGGAGCAAACGGGATGAAGGTGAGTGTGGGGGGGGGGGGCAGCGAAATGCTAAATCCTCGCTGTTACAATGGCCCCTAATGGGGGAGACACTCTCACCAACACTGGTAATAGAAAAGAGTCTCTCTTGGTAACAGGAGAGACCCTCTGTAGCAGGGGTAATGGGAGAGAGAGAGACTCCCTCTGTAACAGGGAAAATGGGAGAGAGAGAGACTCCCTCTGTAACAGGGGTAATGGGGAGAGAGAGAGACTCCCTCTGTAACAGGGGTAATAGGAGAGAGAGAGACTCCCTCTGTAACAGGGGTAATAGGGGAGAGAGGGACTCCCTCTGTAATGGGGTAATGGGGAGACCCTCTGTAACAGGGGTAATAGGGGAGAGAGGGACTCCCTCTGTAACAGGGGTAATGGGGAGACCCTCTGTAACAGGGGTAATAGGGGAGAGAGAGACTCCCTCTGTAACAGGGGCAATGGGGAGACCCTCTGTAACAGGGGTAATAGGGGAGAGAGAGACTCCCTCTGTAATGGGGTAATGGGGAGACCCTCTGTAACAGGGGTAATAGGGGAGAGAGAGACTCCCTCTGTAACAGGGGCAGTGGGGAGAGAGAGACTCCCTCTGTAACAGGGGCAATGGGAGAGAGAGAGACTCCCTCTGTAACGGGGTAATAGGGGAGAGAGGGACTCCCTCTGTAACAGGGGCAATGGGAGAGAGAATCCCTCTGTAACAGGGGCAGTGGGGAGAGAGAGACTCCCTCTGTAACAGGGGTAATAGGGGAGAGAGAGACTCCCTCTGTAACAGGGGCAATGGGAGAGAGAATCCCTCTGTAACAGGGGCAGTGGGGAGAGAGAGACTCCCTCTGTAACAGGGGTAATAGGGGAGAGAGAGACTCCCTCTGTAACAGGGGCAATGGGAGAGAGAATCCCTCTGTAACAGGGGCAGTGGGGAGAGAGAGACTCCCTCT
Source organism: Hemitrygon akajei (assembly GCF_048418815.1). NCBI lineage: Eukaryota > Metazoa > Chordata > Chondrichthyes > Myliobatiformes > Dasyatidae > Hemitrygon > Hemitrygon akajei. The sequence continues at coordinate 2,969,923 of NC_133154.1, forward strand.
GTAACAGGGGTAATAGGGGAGAGAGAGACTCCCTCTGTAATGGGGTAATAGGGGAGAGAGGGACTCTCTCTGTAATAGGGGCAATGGGAGAGAGACTCCCTCTGTAACAGGGGTAATAGGGGAGAGAGGGACTCCCTCTGTAACAGGGGCAATGGGAGAGAGACTCGTTCTGTAACAGGGGCAATGGGGAGAGACCCTCTGTAACAAGGGTAATGGGAGAGAGACTCCATCTGTAACAGGGGTAATGGGAGAGAGACTCCGTCTGTAACAGGGGTAATGGGGGAGAGACTCCCTCTTTAATGTGGGAGCATCACCTTGTTTCGGTGAAGAGTCTTGACCCGAAATGTTGACCACCCGTTTCTGTCCAGAGAAACTTCCCGACCTGCTGAGTTTGCCAACTCTTTGTGCATTGGACAGACTCAGTTTGTGCTGTCTGGATCACTGGAGGTTGAGGGAGACCCCAACAGAGAGGCATAGACAGACAGAATCTTTCTCCCCGCAGGGCCGCAGGGTCTAATGCCAGAGAACATGCATGTAAGGTGAGGGGGGGGAGGCAAGTTTCTTCGCCAAGAGCAGTGGGTGCCTGGGGTGGTGAAGGCTGATGCAGCGGAAGCATTGGAGAGTCTCTAAGACAGATACGTGGATGTATCAGCACTGGAGGGATGTGGACAGAGAAAGCTGGTTTAATTTGGCTCCTGTCTTATATTGTTCTGTGGGCTAGCATACGTTCAGTGGGCCAAAGGATCTGTTTCCACACAGTCGCCATGTGCTACTGGGATGAGTGTGGGGGTGCGGTTGTAGTTCCTATCATATCGACCACCTCGTTCTGACACCTCTCTCACCCCTTCCTCTCACCCCCATTCACTCCTCTCTCACCCCCATTCACTCCTCTCTCACCCCTTCACTCCTCTCTCACCCCCCATTCACTCCTCTCTCGCCCCTCCTCTCACCCCATTCACTCCTCTCTCGCCCCCTCCTCTCACCCCATTCACTCCTCTCTCGCCCCTCCTCTCACCCCATTCACTCCTCTCTCGCCCCCTCCTCTCACCCCATTCACTCCTCTCTCGCCCCCATCCTCTCACCCCATTCACTCCTCTCTCGCCCCTCCTCTCACCCCATTCACTCCTCTCTCGCCCCCTCCTCTCACCCCATTCACTCCTCTCTCGCCCCCTCCTCTCACCCCATTCACTCCTCTCTCGCCCCTCCTCTCACCCCATTCACTCCTCTCTCACCCCCATTCACTCCTGTCACCCCTTTCTTCACCTCCCACCTTCCCCTCTCCCCCTCTGCCCTCTTCTCCCTCCTCACCCTCTCCCTGCCCCAATGTCCCTTTTCCCTCCCCCCCCCAACACACAGACAGCATCCGGGAAGACCCTCTTCACCCTGGCTCTGCGTCCGCTCGGTTCCTACGGGGAAAACTTCCCCCTGCTCTGCAACCTGGTGGAAAGAGCGTCCCGCTGCAGGGGGCACCTCTTCCGCTTCTCCTCCGCAGACGCCTGCCTGGGGCGCGTCTATGTGGGTGAGTCCGTGTTCCGCAGTGGAGGGGGGAGAGTAGCTGACGGGTCTCGCTGGGGATTCTGGTGGATCAGGAAGGGGTATTGGGAGAGGAAGGGTTCCGTGGATCTCTCTGAGGGTGCAGGCAGAACACGAGGGCTAGTAGAGAGGGAGGGGGCCAATTGGTCTTACTGGTGGAGGTAAAACAGGAGGGTTAGTAGAGAGGGAGGGGCTGATGGGTCTCAGTTTGGGCACAGGTGAAATGGAAGGGGCTAGGCAGTTGCAGAGGGAGTGAGTGGTACACCTATAGTAGGAGGAGGGAGACAGATCAGCCTCAGCACTCACCCGGGAGAGTGGATAATGGGGAAGAAAGCGGCTGAATGGCCTGTCAGGACATCAGGTCTCTCTGAACTGGGGAGGGTTCTAGCAGAACATCAGAGGGGTGGGAGGGCCTAATCAGTATACTAGTGGAATGGAAGTGGGGGAAGGACCAAAATCGCCTCTTAGGACATTGGGGTAGCAGGCATCACTGGGGCCGAACTCCTGGCAGGTAGATCAGGAGTTTAGGTGTCCTCAGTGGGGCGGAATGGCCTCTTGCGAACTGACAGACCAGAAAAGGGATAGCAGGCAATGGGGGGCATAACAGCATTTCTAATGGGGCAGGTCGGTGGTAGTGGTGGGGGAGGGGTTGCGCTGATCCTCAGAACGAGAGAGCAGTGAAGGGACCCAATAGGCCTCCGTGCGGTGGGACAGTGAGTGTCCGGCCGAGGGAGAGGGGGAGCTGAATGGCTTTGGAGTGGTCAGCCAGGCTCTGACCCTTGCTCACGTCTCCAACCCTCCAGGAAACGTGGCCTGGATGCACCTGCTGGCTGCCCGCGCCCTGCGGGAGAAGCCCGGTCTGGTGGGCGGACAGGTCTACTATTGTTATGACGACTCTCCGGACAAGAGCTTCCTCGACTTTTACATGGAGTTCCTAGCGCCCTGCGGGGTGAAGTTGGTCGGCCGGCTGCGGCCCGTCCTCCCCTTCTTCCTGGTCTTCCTGCTGGCTCTCCTGGTCGAGCTCGTCAGCCTCGCCCTCAGCCCCTTCTGCACCTTCGCCCCCGTACTCAACCGCTACACCTTGCTCATGTCCTGCTCAACCTTCACGGTACGGACCAGCAAAGCCGCCCGTCACTTCGGCTACCGGCCGCTCTACACCTGGGAGCAGTCCCGGGCTCGAACCATACGCTGGCTGCAGAGCCTGGCCCGGCCCGGCCAGTCTTCATGAGCTCTGATCCGCTCCACGGTTTGCTTCAGAATCCCTCTGCAATGATCCGTTTCACGTTTTACATCAAACCCTCAGTGCTGATGTGCTGCGCGTTTACATCGGACTCGCTCTGCTTTAATCCACTCTATGGTTAACATCAGACTCTTACCCTCCCCTCTGCACATCTCCCTCTCTCATTCCCTTGTCATCTCCGTGCTGATCCGCTCCATGTTTTACATCGGACTCGCTCTGCTTTAATCCACTCTATGGTTAACATCAGACTCTTACCCTCCCCTCTGCACATCTCCCTCTCTCATTCCCTTGTCATCTCCGTGCTGATCCGCTCCATGTTTTACATCGGACTCGCTCTGCTTTAATCCACTCTATGGTTAACATCAGACTCTTACCCTCCCCTCTGCACTTCTCCCTCTCTCATTCCCTTGTCATCTCCGTGCTGATCCGCTCCATGTTTTACATCGGACTCGCTCTGCGTCGATCTGCTCCGTCTCTGCAACTTTACATTCCGTCTCTCCGTGCTGAGCCGCCCCGGGTTTTACCTCAGACTCTTTCTGCAAAGACGCGCTCCAAGTTTTATATTGGACTCGCTTTGCATAAACCCACTCCATGGTTTACATCAGACTCTCACCCTCCCTTCTGCACGTCACCCTCCCCATTTCCTTCATCCCATCCGCCTCCCACATTCCCTATCTCCCTCGCAACCCCCAATTTCCCTCACTGCTACCCCATCCCATACTCCCCTCTCCCCACCTCCCTTCCCCTGCCCCATGCGGTGACTCATTGCTCAGCGCTGAGTTGATTTTGGATTCTGTGTTCTGGCTGGACTTTAATACAACGAAAAGGGCATTGTCCTCAGCTCCGTGCGCATCACGTCAATGACCTTCTGAGGCATCTCCTTCCCTCTGCTTCTCCGTTTCCCTTCCCCTCTCTCCCTCCCTCCGTCCCTTCCCCTCCTCTCTCCCTCCATCCCTTCCCCTCCCTCTCCACATCCCTCCCCTTCCCTCTCCCTCCCTCCATCCCTTCCCCGCTCCCTCCCTCCCCTCCCTCTCTCCATCCCTGTCCCTCCCTCCCTCTCTCCATCCCTGTCCTTCCCTCCCTCCCTCTCCTTCCCTCTCTCCCTCCCTCCATCCCTTCCCCTCCCCTTCCCTCTCTCCCTCCATCCCTTCCCCTCCCCTCTCCATACCTCTCTCCCTCCATCCATCCCCTTCCCTCTATCCCTCCCTCCCACCCCTCTCCAGCTACTCTCCATTTCCTCTCTCCCACTCCCATACATCTCCCACCGTATCTCCTCAATTCCCTCCGCATCCCGTGACCACAGCAGATATTCATTCAGCCGAGTTCTGAATGAAGACCGGAAGAGATGATCAGTTGTGTACAGAGCACAGGCCGGGACTGGCCGCTCGAAGGTGTGGTGACCACGAGAGGGTCTGGCCCGGTCATCTCTGAGCCGCCGTGACCGAGTCAAGACATTTCCACAACCGACGGCTGTGGCCAAATGGAACCGGTTCGATTCTGAGTCACAGCCCCCACAGTGGTGAGGTGAGAGTCTGTGCCCAGAAACGTTCAGACCACCCGTGTCCCAGCCAAGGGTGTGGCCCGCTGTAGATGTATATTGAATGAATGCCAAGGAAGTGCTATTGCGTCGATATTGAACTGAACGGTGCCATTGTGACTTTTGAAATTGTATTGCATGATCTCTGATCTCACAGGTATAAAAAAATGACATATACATGATTTTCGGAGACCCCAAATGAGAGGGCCTCCAGCGTACTGTTTGTTGTTACATTAACATGTCTCTCTCCGGTGACTCGGTTTGAAGTCACAACACTTCCCTCTCCCTCCGTCCCTCCCTCCGCCCTCTCCGTCACTCCCTCCCACCCTCCCCCTTCTCCGTCTGTCCGTCCCTCCCGCCCTCCCCTTCTCCCTCCCTCCCCCTCTCCGACCCACCCCACTGTCCTCCCTTCCCTTCTACTCACACCCCTTCCTTCATCCCTCTTCATCACATCCTCCCCCTTCTGCTCTACATCCCTTCCTTTACCCCTCCCCCTTTCTTCCATCCCTCTAATCTTCCCCACTCTCTCCTGCTCCTCGCCTCTCATCGCTATTTCCATTCTTGTCTCTCTTCCCACCTCTTTCATCCCTCCCTCCCTCACTGCTCCAGTTCTCCATACTAACCTCCCACCTTACTCCCCTTTCCCTCATCTTCCTCCTCCTCACTTTCTGCCGCACCATCTCCCTCAGTACATCTCCCCCTCAACTTCCATCTCACCTCCCTCACTACCTATCTCCCACCCTCCTTTTCTCCTCATCTCCCTCCCCCTCTCACTCACTGCATTACTTTCACCTCCTCACCTTCTGCCTCACTACATCTCCCCCTCTCCCCCTCCTCAACTTCCATCCCACCACCTCCCTCACCATCTCTCTTCCCCCATCCTCATCCTCCAACAGGGTTTTGGGATTGAAATTCAATTTTAATTTACTGTCTCCATCTCCCTCCATTCCTCCCATCCCTCCCTCCATCTGCCTGCGGGATCTTACTTTGCACAAATGAGGGTTTCCGCCTCTGAGAGGGGACTTGCAGGGAGTACGCCCCCTCCCAGGGAGGCTACGGGGTGGAGGAATTTCTCTCTATGGACATTCTGTGGGATCGTCTGCTCCTGTTGAAGACTGCAAGTGAACTTGTGCTGCGAGAGACCAAACCAGGGGAAAAGTAATGCAATATTCCTTGGGATTCCTGGGAATCTCCATCCGCATGGCCACTCAAAGTGAGGAGGCTTGTTCTGGGTGAGAATCCCCGACACCATCTACTGAGAAAGTGAAAGAGAGGGGCAACCTCGGAAAATATCAACCCATGTTATCCCTTCTGTGGGAAGCTCCCGATCCTCAGCCAAGTTGGCAGCTTAGGCAGCAGAACAGAGTAAGATCCCAGAAACATAGTGGGTGGTCCCCAGATTTCGTTTCCCATGAGAGGTGGGTGGAGTGGGGGGTGGGGGGGAGAGACCGGCCAGTGTTAGTCCAAAGATTCCTTCATTCCCGGATCAAGAGTTCTGAAACATAGAAACTTCCCCCCCCCCCTCCCCCGCCCAGCCCCTGAGTCTCCCCAGGGTCCATCACTCGCTCAAGAGAAAGGTGCAGAGCAGAAGGGCAAGGAGGCTAGCAGAAGGGAGGATGGGCATGCCCCTGACTTGCTCTGCCCCGTTGATGCACCCATTGGGAGCAAATATGGATCCATTTTCTGGGAACACGAACTGGAGGTTATTCACTGTCGCCTGGATCCACTGGGAGAAGGCGGCCACATCGGTGTAGACTCCGGGGCGGGTGGGTCTTCCGCAGCCTTCTCCAAAGCTCACGATACCCACCTGTGTCCAGACCCCGTTGACAGAAAACATGAGGGGTCCGCCTGAGTCCCCCTGTGAGGGATGGGAATCTGGAGTGAGATCTAGAGGCAGTATTCCACACCGTCCCATCACACACTCCCGGGGTCAGACACAGAGTGAAGCTCCCTCCACACCGTCCCATCACACACTACTGGGGTCAGACACAGAGTGAAGCTCCCTCTGCACCGTCCCATCACACACTCCCGGGGTCAGACACAGAGTGAATCTACCATCGCTCACTCCCAGGGTCAGACACAAAGTGAAGCTCCCTCCACACCATCCCATCACACATTCCTGAGTCAGACACAGAGTGAAGCTCCCTCCACACCGTCCCATCACACACTCCTGAGTCAGACACAGAGTGAAGCTCCCTCCTCACCGTCCCATCACAGACTCCCGGGGTCAGACACAGAGTGAATCTCCTTCCACACCGTCCCATCACACACTCCCAGGGTCAGACACAGAGTGAAACTCCCTCCACACCGTCCCATCACACACTCCCGGGGTCAGACACAGAGTGAAGCTCCCTCCACACACTCCCATCACACACTCCCGGGGTCAGACACAGAGTGAAGCTCCCTCCACACACTCCCATTACACACCCCCGGGGTCAGACACAGAGTGAAGCTCCCTCCACACACTCCCATCACACACACCCGGGGTCAGACACAGAGTGAAACTCCCTCCACACCGTCCCTTCACACACTCCCGGGGTCAGACACAGAGTGAAGCTCCCTCCACACACTCCCGGGGTCAGACACACAGTGAAGCTCCCTCCACACTGTCCCATCACACACTCCCAGGGTCAGACACACATTGAAGCTCCCTCCACACTGTCCCATCACACACTCCCAGGGTCAGACACAGAGTGAAGCTCCCTCCACACACTCCCATCACACACTCCCGGGGTCAGACACAGAGTGAAGCTCCCTCCACACCATCCCATCACACACTCCCGGGGTCAGACACAGAGTGAATCTCCCTCCTCACTGTCCCATCACACACTCCCGGGGTCAGACACAGAGTGAAACTCCCTCCACACCATCCCATCACACACTCCCGGGGTCAGACACAGAGTGAATCTCCCCCCACACCGTCCCATCACACACTCCCGGGGTCAGACACAGAGTGAAGCTCCCTCCACACCGTCCCATCACACACACCCGGGGTCAGACACAGAGTGAAGCTCCATCCACACCGTCCCATCACACACTCCCGGGGTCAGACACAGAGTGAAGCACCCTCCACACCGTCCCATCACACACACCCGGGGTCAGACACAGAGTGAAGCTCCCTCCACACACTCCCGGGGTCAGACACAGAGTGAAGCTCCCTCCACACAGTCCCATCACACACACCCGGGGTCAGACACAGAGTGAAGCTCCCTCCACACCGTCCCATCACACACTCCCGGGGTCAGACAGAGAGTGAAGCTCCCTCCACACCGTCCCATCACACACACCCGGGGTCAGACACAGAGTGAAGCTCCCTCCACACCGTCCCATCACACACTCTCCTGGGGTCAGACAGAGTGAAGCTCCCTCCACACCGTCCCATCACACACTCCCGGGGTCACACACAGAGTGAATCTCCCCCCACACCGTCCCATCACACACTTCCGGGGTCAGACACAGAGTGAATCTCCCCCCACACCGTCCCATCACACACTCCCGGGGTCAGACACAGAATGAAGCTCCCTCCACACCGTCCCATCACACACTCCCGGGGTCAGACACAGAGTGAAGTTCCCTCCACACCGTCCCATCACACACTCCCGGGGTCAGACACAGAGTGAAGCTCCCTCCACACCGTCCCATCACACACTCCCGGGGTCAGACACAGATTTAAACTCCCTCCACACCGTCCCATCACACACTCCCGGGGTCAGACACAGAGTGAAGCTCCCTCCACACCGTCCCATCACACACTCCCGGGGTCAGACACAGAGTGAAGCTCCTTCCACACCGTCCCATCACACACTCCCGGGGTCAGACACAGAGTGAAGCTCCCTCCACACCGTCCCATCACACACACCCGGGGTCAGACACAGAGTGAAGCTCCCTCCACACCGTCCCATCACACACTCTCCTGGGGTCAGACAGAGTGAAGCTCCCTCCACACCGTCCCATCACACACTCCCGGGGTCACACACAGAGTGAATCTCCCCCCACACCGTCCCATCACACACTTCCGGGGTCAGACACAGAGTGAATCTCCCCCCACACCGTCCCATCACACACTCCCGGGGTCAGACACAGAATGAAGCTCCCTCCACACCGTCCCATCACACACTCCCGGGGTCAGACACAGAGTGAAGCTCCCTCCACACCGTCCCATCACACACTCCCGGGGTCAGACACAGAGTGAAGCTCCCTCCACACCGTCCCATCACACACTCCCGGGGTCAGACACAGATTTAAACTCCCTCCACACCGTCCCATCACACACTCCCGGGGTCAGACACAGAGTGAAGCTCCCTCCACACCGTCCCATCACACACTCCCGGGGTCAGACACAGAGTGAAGCTCCTTCCACACCGTCCCATCACACACTCCCGGGGTCAGACACAGAGTGAAGCTCCCTCCACACCGTCCCATCACACACTCCCGGGGTCAGACACAGAGTGAAGCTCCTTCCACACCGTCCCATCACACACTCCCGGGGTCAGACACAGAGTGAAGCTCCCTCCACACCGTCCCATCACACACTCCCGGGGTCAGACACAGAGTGAATCTCCCTCCACACCGTCCCATCACACACTCCCGGGGTCAGACACAGAGTGAAGCTCCCTCCACACCGTCCCATCACACACTCCCGGGGTCAGACACAGAGTGAAGCTCCTTCCACACCGTCCCATCACACACTCCCGGGGTCAGACACAGAGTGAAGCTCCCTCCACACCGTCCCATCACACACTCCCGGGGTCAGACACAGAGTGAAGCTCCCTCCACACCTTCCCATCACACACTCCCGGGGTCAGACACAGAGTGAAGCTCCCTCCACACCGTCCCATCACACACTCCCGGGGTCAGACACAGAGTGAAGCTCCCTCCTCACTGCCCAATCACACACTCCCGGGGTCAGACACAGAGTGAAGCTCCCTCCACACCGTCCCATCACACACTCCCGGGGTCAGCCACAGAGTGAAGCTCCTTCCACACCGTCCCATCACACACTCCCGGGGTCAGACACAGAGTAAAGCTCCCTCCACACCGTCCCATCACACACTCCCGGGGTCAGACACAGAGTGAATCTCCCTCCACACCGTCCCATCACACACTCCCGGGGTCAGACACAGAGTGAAGCTCCCTCCACACCGTCCCATCACACACACCAGGGGTCAGACACAGAGTGAAGCTCCCTCCACACCGTCCCATCACACACTCTCCTGGAGTCAGACAGAGTGAAGCTCCCTCCACACCGTCCCATCACACACTCCCGGGGTCAGACACAGAGTGAAGCTCCCTCCACACCGTCCCATCACACACACCCGGGGTCAGTCACAGAGTGAAGCTCCCTCCAAACCGTCCCATCACACACTCTCCTGGGGTCAGACAGAGTGAAGCTCCCTCCACACCGTCCCATCACACACTCCCGGGGTCAGACACAGAGTGAATCTCCCCCCACACCGTCCCATCACACACTCCCGGGGTCAGACAGAGTGAAGCTCCCTCCACACCGTCCCATCACACACTCCCGGGGTCAGACACAGAGTGAAGCTCCCTCCACACCGTCCCATCACACACTCCCGGGGTCAGACACAGAGTGAATCTCCCTCCACACCGTCCCATCACACACTCCCGGGGTCAGACACAGAGTGAAGCTCCCTCCACACCGTCCCATCACACACTCCCGTGGTCAGACACAGAGTGAAGCTCCTTCCACACCGTCCCATCACACACTCCCAGGGTCAGACACAGAGTGAAGCTCCCTCCACACCGTCCCATCACACACTCCCGGGGTCAGACACAGAGTGAAGCTCCCTCCACACCTTCCCATCACACACTCCCGGGGTCAGACACAGAGTGAAGCTCCCTCCACACCGTCCCATCACACACTCCCGGGGTCAGACACAGAGTGAAGCTCCCTCCTCACTGCCCCATCACACACTCCCGGGGTCAGACAGAGTGAAGCTCCCTCCACACCGTCCCATCACACACTCCCGGGGTCAGACACAGAGTGAAGCTCCCTCCACACCGTCCCATCACACACTCCCGGGGTCAGACACAGAGTGAATCTCCCTCCACACCGTCCCATCACACACTCCCGGGGTCAGACACAGAGTGAAGCTCCCTCCACACCGTCCCATCACACACTCCCGGGGTCAGACACAGAGTGAAGCTCCTTCCACACCGTCCCATCACACACTCTCGGGGTCAGACACAGAGTTAAACTCCCTCCACACCGTCCCATCACACACTCCCGGGGTCAGACACAGAGTGAAGCTCCCTCCACACCGTCCCATCACACACACCCGGGGTCAGACACAGAGTGAAGCTCCCTCCACACCGTCCCATCACACACTCTCCTGGGGTCAGACAGAGTGAAGCTCCCTCCACACCGTCCCATCACACACTCCCGGGGTCACACACAGAGTGAATCTCCCCCCACACCGTCCCATCACACACTTCCGGGGTCAGACACAGAGTGAATCTCCCCCCACACCGTCCCATCACACACTCCCGGGGTCAGACACAGAATGAAGCTCCCTCCACACCGTCCCATCACACACTCCCGGGGTCAGACACAGAGTGAAGCTCCCTCCACACCGTCCCATCACACACTCCCGGGGTCAGACACAGAGTGAAGCTCCCTCCACACCGTCCCATCACACACTCCCGGGGTCAGACACAGATTTAAACTCCCTCCACACCGTCCCATCACACACTCCCGGGGTCAGACACAGAGTGAAGCTCCCTCCACACCGTCCCATCACACACTCCCGGGGTCAGACACAGAGTGAAGCTCCTTCCACACCGTCCCATCACACACTCCCGGGGTCAGACACAGAGTGAAGCTCCCTCCACACCGTCCCATCACACACTCCCGGGGTCAGACACAGAGTGAAGCTCCTTCCACACCGTCCCATCACACACTCCCGGGGTCAGACACAGAGTGAAGCTCCCTCCACACCGTCCCATCACACACTCCCGGGGTCAGACACAGAGTGAATCTCCCTCCACACCGTCCCATCACACACGCCCGGGGTCAGACACAGAGTGAAGCTCCCTCCACACCGTCCCATCACACACTCCCGGGGTCAGACACAGAGTGAAGCTCCTTCCACACCGTCCCATCACACACTCCCGGGGTCAGACACAGAGTGAAGCTCCCTCCACACCGTCCCATCACACACTCCCGGGGTCAGACACAGAGTGAAGCTCCCTCCACACCTTCCCATCACACACTCCCGGGGTCAGACACAGAGTGAAGCTCCCTCCACACCGTCCCATCACACACTCCCGGGGTCAGACACAGAGTGAAGCTCCCTCCTCACTGCCCAATCACACACTCCCGGGGTCAGACACAGAGTGAAGCTCCCTCCACACCGTCCCATCACACACTCCCGGGGTCAGCCACAGAGTGAAGCTCCTTCCACACCGTCCCATCACACACTCCCGGGGTCAGACACAGAGTAAAGCTCCCTCCACACCGTCCCATCACACACTCCCGGGGTCAGACACAGAGTGAATCTCCCTCCACACCGTCCCATCACACACTCCCGGGGTCAGACACAGAGTGAAGCTCCCTCCACACCGTCCCATCACACACACCAGGGGTCAGACACAGAGTGAAGCTCCCTCCACACCGTCCCATCACACACTCTCCTGGAGTCAGACAGAGTGAAGCTCCCTCCACACCGTCCCATCACACACTCCCGGGGTCAGACACAGAGTGAAGCTCCCTCCACACCGTCCCATCACACACACCCGGGGTCAGTCACAGAGTGAAGCTCCCTCCAAACCGTCCCATCACACACTCTCCTGGGGTCAGACAGAGTGAAGCTCCCTCCACACCGTCCCATCACACACTCCCGGGGTCAGACACAGAGTGAATCTCCCCCCACACCGTCCCATCACACACTCCCGGGGTCAGACAGAGTGAAGCTCCCTCCACACCGTCCCATCACACACTCCCGGGGTCAGACACAGAGTGAAGCTCCCTCCACACCGTCCCATCACACACTCCCGGGGTCAGACACAGAGTGAATCTCCCTCCACACCGTCCCATCACACACTCCCGGGGTCAGACACAGAGTGAAGCTCCCTCCACACCGTCCCATCACACACTCCCGTGGTCAGACACAGAGTGAAGCTCCTTCCACACCGTCCCATCACACACTCCCAGGGTCAGACACAGAGTGAAGCTCCCTCCACACCGTCCCATCACACACTCCCGGGGTCAGACACAGAGTGAAGCTCCCTCCACACCTTCCCATCACACACTCCCGGGGTCAGACACAGAGTGAAGCTCCCTCCACACCGTCCCATCACACACTCCCGGGGTCAGACACAGAGTGAAGCTCCCTCCTCACTGCCCCATCACACACTCCCGGGGTCAGACAGAGTGAAGCTCCCTCCACACCGTCCCATCACACACTCCCGGGGTCAGACACAGAGTGAAGCTCCCTCCACACCGTCCCATCACACACTCCCGGGGTCAGACACAGAGTGAATCTCCCTCCACACCGTCCCATCACACACTCCCGGGGTCAGACACAGAGTGAAGCTCCCTCCACACCTTCCCATCACACACTCCCGGGGTCAGACACAGAGTGAAGCTCCTTCCACACCGTCCCATCACACACTCTCGGGGTCAGACACAGAGTTAAACTCCCTCCACACCGTCCCATCACACACTCCCGGGGTCAGACACAGAGTGAAGCTCCCTCCACACCGTCCCATCACACACTCCCGGGGTCAGACACAGAGTGAAGCTCCCTCCACACCGTCCCATCACACACTCCCGGGGTCAGACACAGAGTGAAGCTCCTTCCACACCGTCCCATCACACACTCCCGGGGTCAGACACAGAGTAAAGCTCCCTCCACACCGTCCCATCACACACTCCCGGGGTCAGACACAGAGTGAATCTCCCTCCACACCGTCCCATCACACACTCCCGGGGTCAGACACAGAGTGAAGCTCCCTCCACACCGTCCCATCACACACACCAGGGGTCAGACACAGAGTGAAGCTCCCTCCACACTGTCCCATCACACACATCCCGGGGTCAGACGCAGAGTGAAGCTCCCTCCACACCGTCCCATCACACACTCCCGGGGTCAGACACAGAGTGAAGCTCCCTCCTCACTGCCCCATCACACACTCCCGGGGTCAGACAGAGTGAAGCTCCCTCCACTCCGTCCCATCACACACTCCCGGGGTCAGACACAGAGTGAAGCTCCCTCCACACCGTCCCATCACACACTCCCGGGGTCAGACACAGAGTGAAGCTCCCTCCTCACTGCCCCATCACACACTCCCGGGGTCAGACAGAGTGAAGCTCCTTCCACACCGTCCCATCACACACGCCCGTGGTCAGACACAGAGTGAAGCTCCCCCCACACCGTCCCATCACACACTCCCGGGGTCAGACACAGAGTGAAGCTCCCTCCTCACTGCCCCATCACACACTCCCGGGGTCAGACAGAGTGAAGCTCCCTCCACACCGTCCCATCACACACGCCCGGGGTCAGACACAGAGTGAAGCTCCCCCAACACCGTCCCATCACACACTCCCGGGGTCAGACACAGAGTGAAGCTCCCCCCACACCGTCCCATCACACACTCCCGGGGTCAGACACAGAGTGAAGCTCCCTCCGCACCGTCCCATCACACACTCCCGGGGTCAGACACAGAGTGAAGCTCCCTCCGCACCGTCCCATCACACACTCCCGGGGTCAGACACAGAGTGAAGCTCCCTCCTCACCGTCCCATCACACACTCCCGGGGTCAGACACAGAGTGAATCTGCCTCCACACCGTCCCATCACACACTCCTGGGGTCAGACACAGAGTGAAGCTCCCTCCGCACCGTCCCATCACACACTCCCGGGGTCAGACACAGAGTGAAGCTCCCTCCGCACCGTCCCATCACACACTCCCGGGGTCAGACACAGAGTGAAGCTCCCTCCTCACCGTCCCATCACACACTCCCGGGGTCAGACACAGAGTGAAGCTCCCTCCTCACCATCCCATCACACACTCCCGGGGTCAGACACAGAGTGAATCTCCCTCCTCACCATCCCATCACACACACCCGGGGTCAGACACAGAGTGAATCTCCCTCCTCACCATCCCATCACACACTCCCGGGGTCAGACACAGAGTGAATCTCCCTCAGCATTGTCCCACCACGGCTCACCTGACAGGCGTCCTTGTTTCCCTGGGGCACGCCAGCACACAGCATTTGGTCGGTGATGAGTTGGACCTGCTCGAAGGCAGCGTTCGCATCGTTGTACATCGCATTACAGGTCTGGTGTCCAATCAGATTCACTGAAACTTCCTGCAGTGTGCCAGGGTTGCTGAGACTCACTGTGGGGCAGAGAGACGATCAGCAGGACGATGGACACCCACCCTTCCCGCAGGGTTAAAGACCTCCACACACAATTGACTCAACATGTATTTTTTTGTAGAAGCAACCTGTGCAGTGTGTTAGGATTTACAGGGGTTCCTGGCGAGTGTGTCAGTATTCACAGGGGTCCCGGGGAGTGTGTCAGTATTTACAGGGGTCCTGGGGAGTGTGTCAGTATTTACAGGTGTCCCGGGGAGTGTGTCGGTATTTACAGGGGGTCCTGGGGAGTGTGTCGGTATTTACAGGGGTCCCAGGGAGTGTGTCGGTATTTACAGGGTGTCCCGGGGAGTGTGTCGGTATTTACAGGGTGTCCCGGGGAGTGTGTCGGTATTTACAGGGGGTCCCGGGGAGTGTGCCGGTATTTACTGGTGGTCCCGGGGAGTGTGTCGGTATTTACAGGGGGTCCTGGGGAGTGTGTCGGTATTTACAGGGTGTCCCGGGGAGTGTGTCGATATTTACTGGGGGTCCCGGAGAGTGTGTCGGTATTTACAGGGTGTCCCGGGGAGTGTGTCGGTATTTACAGTGGTCCTGGGGAGTGTGTCGGTATTTACAGGGGGTCCTGGGGGGTGTGTCAGTATTCACAGGGGTCCTGGGGAGTGTGTCGGTATTTACAGGGTGTCCTGGGGAGTGTGTCAGTATTCACAGGGGGTCCTGGGGAGTGTGTCAGTATTCACAGGGGGTCCGGGGAGTGTGTCAGTATTTACAGGGTGTCCCGGGGAGCATGTCGGTATTCACAGGGGTCCTGGGGAGTGTGTCAGGGTTTACAGGGGGTCCCAGGGAGTGTGTCGGTATTTACAGGGTGTCCCGGGGAATGTGTCGGTATTCACAGGGGATCCTGGTGAGTGTGTCAGGATTTACAGGGGGTCTCGGGGAGTGTGTCGGTATTTACAGGGGGTCCCGGGGAGTGTGTCAGTATTTACTGGGGGTCCGGGGGGTGTGTCGGTATTTACAGGGGGTCCCGGGGAGTGTGTTGGTATTTACAGGGGCCCTGGGGAGTGTGTCGGTATTTACAGGGGTCCCAGGGAGTGTGTCAGTATTCACAGGGGTCCCGGGGAGCGTGTCAGTATTTACAGGGGGTCCCGGGGAGTGTGTCAGTATTCACAGGGTGTCCCGGGGAGTGTGTCAGTATTTACAGGGTGTCCTGGGGAGTGTGTCGGTATGCACAGGGGTCCCGGGGAGCGTGTCAGTATTTACAGGGTGTCCCGGGGAATGTGTTGGTATTCACAGGGGGTCCTGGGGAGTGTGTCAGTATTGACAGGGGTCCTGGTCAGTGTGTCAGTATTTACAGGGTGTCCCGGGGAGTGTGTCGGTATTTACAGGGGGACCTGGGGGGTGTGTCGGTATTTACAGGGGGTCCTGGGGATGTGTCGGTATTTACAGGGAGTCCCGGGGAGCGTGTCGGTATTCACAGGGGTCCTGGGGAGTGTGTCAGTATTCACAGGGGCCCTGGGGAGTGTGTCAGTATTTACAGGGGTCCCAGGGAGTGTGTCAGTATTCACAGGGGTCCCGGGGAGCGTGTCAGTATTTACAGGGGGTCCCGGGGAGTGTGTCAGTATTCACAGGGTGTCCCGGGGAGTGTGTCAGTATTTACAGGGTGTCCTGGGGAGTGTGTCGGTATTCACAGGGGTCCCGGGGAGCGTGTCAGTATTTACAGGGTGTCCCGGGGAATGTGTTGGTATTCACAGGGGTCCTGGGGAGTGTGTCAGTATTGACAGGGGTCCTGGTCAGTGTGTCAGTATTTACAGGGTGTCCCGGGGAGTGTGTCGGTATTTACAGGGGGTCCTGGGGGGTGTGTCGGTATTTACAGGGGGTCCTGGGGAGTGTGTCAAAATTTATAGGGGGTCCCGGGGATGTGTCGGTATTTACAGGGGGTCCTGGGGAGTGTGTCAGTATTTATAGGGGGTCCCGGGGGTGTGTCGGTATTTACAGGGGGTCCTGGGGAGTGTGTCAGTATTTATAGGGGGTCCCGGGGATGTGTCGGTATTTACAGGGAGTCCCGGGGAGCGTGTCGGTATTCACAGGGGTCCTGGGGAGTGTGTCAGTATTCACAGGGTGTCCCGGGGAGCGTGTCGGTATTCACAGGGGTCCTGGGGAGTGTGTCGGTATTCACAGGGGTCCTGGGGAGTGTGTCGGTATTTACAGGGGGTCCCGGGGATGTGTCGGTACTTACAGGGGCCCTGGGGAGTGTGTCGGTATTTACAGGGAGTCCCGGGGAGATTGTCTGTATTCACAGGGGTCCTGGGGAGTGTGTCAGTATTCACAGGGGTCCCGGGGAGCGTGTCAGTATTTACAGGGGTTCCCGGGGAGTGTGTCAGTATTCACAGGGGGTCCTGCGGAGTGTGTCAGTATTGACAGGGGTCCTGGTCAGTGTGTCAGTATTTACAGGGGTCCTGGGGAGTGTGTCAGGATTTACAGGGGGTCCTGGGGAGTGTGTCAGTATTTACAGGAGTCCTGGGGAGTGTGTCAGTATTTACAGGGGGTCCCGGAGAGTGTGTCAGTATTTACAGGGGTCCCGGGGAGTGTGTCAGTATTTACAGGGGTCCTGGGGAGTGTGTCAGGATTTACAGGGGTTCCCGGGGGGTGTGTCGGTATTTACAGGGGTTCCCGGGGGGTGTGTCGGTATCTACAGGGGGTCCCGGGGAGTGTGTCCGTATTCACAGGGGTCCTGGGGAGTGTGTCGGTATTTACTGGGGGTCCGGGGGGTGTGTCGGTATTTACAGGGGGTCCCGGGGAGTGTGTCGGTATTTACAGGGGCCCTGGGGAGTGTGTCGGTATTTACAGGGGGTCCCAGGGAGCGTGTCAGTATTTACAGGGGGTCCCGGGGAGTGTGTCAGTATTCACAGGGGTCCTGGGGAGTGTGTCAGTATTTACAGGGGTCCCGGGGAGCGTGTCAGTATTTACAGGGGTCCCGGGGAGCGTGTCAGTATTTACAGGGGGTCCTGGGGAATGTGTTGGTATTCACAGGGGGTCCTGGGGAGTGTGTCAGTATTGACAGGGGTCCTGGTCAGTGTGTCAGTATTTACAGGGGGTCCTGGGGAGTGTGTCAGTATTGACAGGGGTCCTGGTCAGTGTGTCAGTATTCACAGGGTGTCCTGGTCAGTCTGTCAGTATTTACAGGGGGTCTTGGGGAGTGTGTCAGTATTGACAGGGGTCCTGGTCAGTGTGTCAGTATTTACAGGGTTTCCCGGGGAGTGTGTCGGTATTTACAGGGGGTCCTGGGGGGGTGTGTCGGTATTTACAGGGGTCCCGGGGAGTGTGTCAGTATTGACAGGGGTCCTGGGGTGTGTGTCAGTATTCACAGGGTGTCCTGGGGTGTGTGTCGGTATTTACAGGGGGTCCCGGGTGGGGTGTCGGTATTTACAGGGGGTCCCGGGGAGTGTGTCAGTATTCACAGGGGTCCTGGTCAGTGTGTCAGTATTCACAGGGTGTCCTGGGGAGTGTGTCAGTATTTACAGGGGTCCTGGGGAGTGTGTCAGTATTCACAGGGGTCCCGGGGAGCGTGTCAATATTTACAGTGGGTCCCGGGGAGTGTGTCAGTATTCACAGGGGTCCTGGGGAGTGTGTCAGTATTCACAGGGGTCCTGGGGAGCGTGTCAGTATTTACAGGGTGTCCCGGGGAATGTGTTGGTATTCACAGGGGTCCTGGGGAGTGTGTCAGTATTCACAGGGGTCCTGGGGAGCGTGTCAGTATTTACAGGGTGTCCCGGGGAATGTGTTGGTATTCACAGGGGGTCCTGGGGAGTGTGTCAGTATTGACAGGGGTCCCGGAGAGTGTGTCGGTATTTACAGGGTGTCCCGGGGAGTGTGTCGGTATTTACAGTGGTCCTGGGGAGTGTGTCGGTATTTACAGGGGGTCCTGGGGGGTGTGTCAGTATTCACAGGGGTCCTGGGGAGTGTGTCGGTATTTACAGGGTGTCCTGGGGAGTGTGTCAGTATTCACAGGGGGTCCTGGGGAGTGTGTCAGTATTCACAGGGGGTCCGGGGAGTGTGTCAGTATTTACAGGGTGTCCCGGGGAGCATGTCGGTATTCACAGGGGTCCTGGGGAGTGTGTCAGGGTTTACAGGGGGTCCCAGGGAGTGTGTCGGTATTTACAGGGTGTCCCGGGGAATGTGTCGGTATTCACAGGGGATCCTGGTGAGTGTGTCAGGATTTACAGGGGGTCTCGGGGAGTGTGTCGGTATTTACAGGGGGTCCCGGGGAGTGTGTCAGTATTTACTGGGGGTCCGGGGGGTGTGTCGGTATTTACAGGGGGTCCCGGGGAGTGTGTTGGTATTTACAGGGGCCCTGGGGAGTGTGTCGGTATTTACAGGGGTCCCAGGGAGTGTGTCAGTATTCACCGGGGTCCCGGGGAGCGTGTCAGTATTTACAGGGGGTCCCGGGGAGTGTGTCAGTATTCACAGGGTGTCCCGGGGAGTGTGTCAGTATTTACAGGGTGTCCTGGGGAGTGTGTCGGTATGCACAGGGGTCCCGGGGAGCGTGTCAGTATTTACAGGGTGTCCCGGGGAATGTGTTGGTATTCACAGGGGGTCCTGGGGAGTGTGTCAGTATTGACAGGGGTCCTGGTCAGTGTGTCAGTATTTACAGGGTGTCCCGGGGAGTGTGTCGGTATTTACAGGGGGACCTGGGGGGTGTGTCGGTATTTACAGGGGGTCCTGGGGATGTGTCGGTATTTACAGGGAGTCCCGGGGAGCGTGTCGGTATTCACAGGGGTCCTGGGGAGTGTGTCAGTATTCACAGGGGCCCTGGGGAGTGTGTCAGTATTTACAGGGGTCCCAGGGAGTGTGTCAGTATTCACAGGGGTCCCGGGGAGCGTGTCAGTATTTACAGGGGGTCCCGGGGAGTGTGTCAGTATTCACAGGGTGTCCCGGGGAGTGTGTCAGTATTTACAGGGTGTCCTGGGGAGTGTGTCGGTATTCACAGGGGTCCCGGGGAGCGTGTCAGTATTTACAGGGTGTCCCGGGGAATGTGTTGGTATTCACAGGGGTCCTGGGGAGTGTGTCAGTATTGACAGGGGTCCTGGTCAGTGTGTCAGTATTTACAGGGTGTCCCGGGGAGTGTGTCGGTATTTACAGGGGGTCCTGGGGGGTGTGTCGGTATTTACAGGGGGTCCTGGGGAGTGTGTCAAAATTTATAGGGGGTCCCGGGGATGTGTCGGTATTTACAGGGGGTCCTGGGGAGTGTGTCAGTATTTATAGGGGGTCCCGGGGGTGTGTCGGTATTTACAGGGGGTCCTGGGGAGTGTGTCAGTATTTATAGGGGGTCCCGGGGATGTGTCGGTATTTACAGGGAGTCCCGGGGAGCGTGTCGGTATTCACAGGGGTCCTGGGGAGTGTGTCAGTATTCACAGGGTGTCCCGGGGAGCGTGTCGGTATTCACAGGGGTCCTGGGGAGTGTGTCGGTATTCACAGGGGTCCTGGGGAGTGTGTCGGTATTTACAGGGGGTCCCGGGGATGTGTCGGTACTTACAGGGGCCCTGGGGAGTGTGTCGGTATTTACAGGGAGTCCCGGGGAGATTGTCTGTATTCACAGGGGTCCTGGGGAGTGTGTCAGTATTCACAGGGGTCCCGGGGAGCGTGTCAGTATTTACAGGGGTTCCCGGGGAGTGTGTCAGTATTCACAGGGGGTCCTGCGGAGTGTGTCAGTATTGACAGGGGTCCTGGTCAGTGTGTCAGTATTTACAGGGGTCCTGGGGAGTGTGTCAGGATTTACAGGGGGTCCTGGGGAGTGTGTCAGTATTTACAGGGGTCCTGGGGAGTGTGTCAGTATTTACAGGGGGTCCCGGGGAGTGTGTCAGTATTTACAGGGGTCCCGGGGAGTGTGTCAGTATTTACAGGGGTCCTGGGGAGTGTGTCAGGATTTACAGGGGTTCCCGGGGGGTGTGTCGGTATTTACAGGGGTTCCCGGGGGGTGTGTCGGTATCTACAGGGGGTCCCGGGGAGTGTGTCCGTATTCACAGGGGTCCTGGGGAGTGTGTCGGTATTTACTGGGGGTCCGGGGGGTGTGTCGGTATTTACAGGGGGTCCCAGGGAGCGTGTCAGTATTTACAGGGGGTCCTGGGGAGTGTGTCAGTATTCACAGGGGTCCTGGGGAGTGTGTCAGTATTTACAGGGGTCCCGGGGAGCGTGTCAGTATTTACAGGGGTCCCGGGGAGCGTGTCAGTATTTACAGGGGGTCCTGGGGAATGTGTTGGTATTCACAGGGGGTCCTGGGGAGTGTGTCAGTATTGACAGGGGTCCTGGTCAGTGTGTCAGTATTTACAGGGGGTCCTGGGGAGTGTGTCAGTATTGACAGGGGTCCTGGTCAGTGTGTCAGTATTCACAGGGTGTCCTGGTCAGTCTGTCAGTATTTACAGGGGGTCTTGGGGAGTGTGTCAGTATTGACAGGGGTCCTGGTCAGTGTGTCAGTATTTACAGGGTTTCCCGGGGAGTGTGTCGGTATTTACAGGGGGTCCTGGGGGGGTGTGTCGGTATTTACAGGGGTCCCGGGGAGTGTGTCAGTATTTACTGGGGGTCCGGGGGGTGTGTCGGTATTTACAGGGGGTCCCGGGGAGTGTGTTGGTATTTACAGGGGCCCTGGGGAGTGTGTCGGTATTTACAGGGGTCCCAGGGAGTGTGTCAGTATTCACAGGGGTCCCGGGGAGCGTGTCAGTATTTACAGGGGGTCCCGGGGAGTGTGTCAGTATTCACAGGGTGTCCCGGGGAGTGTGTCAGTATTTACAGGGTGTCCTGGGGAGTGTGTCGGTATGCACAGGGGTCCCGGGGAGCGTGTCAGTATTTACAGGGTGTCCCGGGGAATGTGTTGGTATTCACAGGGGGTCCTGGGGAGTGTGTCAGTATTGACAGGGGTCCTGGTCAGTGTGTCAGTATTTACAGGGTGTCCCGGGGAGTGTGTCGGTATTTACAGGGGGACCTGGGGGGTGTGTCGGTATTTACAGGGGGTCCTGGGGATGTGTCGGTATTTACAGGGAGTCCCGGGGAGCGTGTCGGTATTCACAGGGGTCCTGGGGAGTGTGTCAGTATTCACAGGGGCCCTGGGGAGTGTGTCAGTATTTACAGGGGTCCCAGGGAGTGTGTCAGTATTCACAGGGGTCCCGGGGAGCGTGTCAGTATTTACAGGGGGTCCCGGGGAGTGTGTCAGTATTCACAGGGTGTCCCGGGGAGTGTGTCAGTATTTACAGGGTGTCCTGGGGAGTGTGTCGGTATTCACAGGGGTCCCGGGGAGCGTGTCAGTATTTACAGGGTGTCCCGGGGAATGTGTTGGTATTCACAGGGGTCCTGGGGAGTGTGTCAGTATTGACAGGGGTCCTGGTCAGTGTGTCAGTATTTACAGGGTGTCCCGGGGAGTGTGTCGGTATTTACAGGGGGTCCTGGGGGGTGTGTCGGTATTTACAGGGGGTCCTGGGGAGTGTGTCAAAATTTATAGGGGGTCCCGGGGATGTGTCGGTATTTACAGGGGGTCCTGGGGAGTGTGTCAGTATTTATAGGGGGTCCCGGGGGTGTGTCGGTATTTACAGGGGGTCCTGGGGAGTGTGTCAGTATTTATAGGGGGTCCCGGGGATGTGTCGGTATTTACAGGGAGTCCCGGGGAGCGTGTCGGTATTCACAGGGGTCCTGGGGAGTGTGTCAGTATTCACAGGGTGTCCCGGGGAGCGTGTCGGTATTCACAGGGGTCCTGGGGAGTGTGTCGGTATTCACAGGGGTCCTGGGGAGTGTGTCGGTATTTACAGGGGGTCCCGGGGATGTGTCGGTACTTACAGGGGCCCTGGGGAGTGTGTCGGTATTTACAGGGAGTCCCGGGGAGATTGTCTGTATTCACAGGGGTCCTGGGGAGTGTGTCAGTATTCACAGGGGTCCCGGGGAGCGTGTCAGTATTTACAGGGGTTCCCGGGGAGTGTGTCAGTATTCACAGGGGGTCCTGCGGAGTGTGTCAGTATTGACAGGGGTCCTGGTCAGTGTGTCAGTATTTACAGGGGTCCTGGGGAGTGTGTCAGGATTTACAGGGGGTCCTGGGGAGTGTGTCAGTATTTACAGGGGTCCTGGGGAGTGTGTCAGTATTTACAGGGGGTCCCGGGGAGTGTGTCAGTATTTACAGGGGTCCCGGGGAGTGTGTCAGTATTTACAGGGGTCCTGGGGAGTGTGTCAGGATTTACAGGGGTTCCCGGGGGGTGTGTCGGTATTTACAGGGGTTCCCGGGGGGTGTGTCGGTATCTACAGGGGGTCCCGGGGAGTGTGTCCGTATTCACAGGGGTCCTGGGGAGTGTGTCGGTATTTACTGGGGGTCCGGGGGGTGTGTCGGTATTTACAGGGGGTCCCAGGGAGCGTGTCAGTATTTACAGGGGGTCCCGGGGAGTGTGTCAGTATTCACAGGGGTCCTGGGGAGTGTGTCAGTATTTACAGGGGTCCCGGGGAGCGTGTCAGTATTTACAGGGGTCCCGGGGAGCGTGTCAGTATTTACAGGGGGTCCTGGGGAATGTGTTGGTATTCACAGGGGGTCCTGGGGAGTGTGTCAGTATTGACAGGGGTCCTGGTCAGTGTGTCAGTATTTACAGGGGGTCCTGGGGAGTGTGTCAGTATTGACAGGGGTCCTGGTCAGTGTGTCAGTATTCACAGGGTGTCCTGGTCAGTCTGTCAGTATTTACAGGGGGTCTTGGGGAGTGTGTCAGTATTGACAGGGGTCCTGGTCAGTGTGTCAGTATTTACAGGGTTTCCCGGGGAGTGTGTCGGTATTTACAGGGGGTCCTGGGGGGGTGTGTCGGTATTTACAGGGGTCCCGGGGAGTGTGTCAGTATTGACAGGGGTCCTGGGGTGTGTGTCAGTATTCACAGGGTGTCCTGGGGTGTGTGTCGGTATTTACAGGGGGTCCCGGGTGGGGTGTCGGTATTTACAGGGGGTCCCGGGGAGTGTGTCAGTATTCACAGGGGTCCTGGTCAGTGTGTCAGTATTCACAGGGTGTCCTGGGGAGTGTGTCAGTATTTACAGGGGTCCTGGGGAGTGTGTCAGTATTCACAGGGGTCCCGGGGAGCGTGTCAATATTTACAGTGGGTCCCGGGGAGTGTGTCAGTATTCACAGGGGTCCTGGGGAGTGTGTCAGTATTCACAGGGGTCCTGGGGAGCGTGTCAGTATTTACAGGGTGTCCCGGGGAATGTGTTGGTATTCACAGGGGTCCTGGGGAGTGTGTCAGTATTCACAGGGGTCCTGGGGAGCGTGTCAGTATTTACAGGGTGTCCCGGGGAATGTGTTGGTATTCACAGGGGGTCCTGGGGAGTGTGTCAGTATTGACAGGGGTCCTGGTCAGTGTGTCAGTATTTACAGGGGGTCCAGGGAGTGTCGGTATTTACAGGGGTACTGGGGAGTGTGTCAGTATTCACAGGGTTCCCGGGGAGTATGTCGGTATTTACAGGGGTCCGGGGGAGTGTGTTGGTATTTACAGGGGGTCCTGGGGAGTGTGTCGGTATTGACAGGGGGTCCCGGTGAGTGTGTCGGTATTTACAGGGGTCCGGGGGAGTGTGTCGGTATTTACAGGGGTCCCGGGGAGTGTGTTGGTATTCACAGGGGGTCCTGGGGAGTGTGTCAGTATTGACAGGGGTCCTGGTCAGTGTGTCAGTATTTACAGGGGGTCCTGGGGAGTGTGTCAGTATTGACAGGGGTCCTGGTCAGTGTGTCAGTATTTACAGGGTGTCCCGGGGAATGTGTTGGTATTCACAGGGGGTCCTGGGGAGTGTGTCAGTATTGACAGGGGTCCTGGTCAGTGTGTCAGTATTTACAGGGGGTCCTGGGGAGTGTGTCAGTATTGACAGGGGTCCTGGTCAGTGTGTCAGTATTTACAGGGTGTCCCGGGGAGTGTGTCGGTATTTACAGGGGGTCCTGGGGGGTGTGTCGGTATTTACAGGGGGTCCCGGGGAGTGTGTCAGTATTTACAGGGGTCCCGGGGAGTGTGTCAGTATTCACAGGGGTCCTGGGGAGTGTGTCAGTATTCACAGGGTGTCCTGGGGTGTGTGTCGGTATTTACAGGGGGTCCCGGGTGGGGTGTCGGTATTTACAGGGGTTCTGGGGAGTGTGTCAGTATTCACAGGGTGTCCCGGGGAGCGTGTCGGTATTCACAGGGGTCCTGGGGAGTGTGTCGGTATTTACAGGGGGTCCCGGGGATGTGTCGGTACTTACAGGGGCCCTGGGGAGTGTGTCGGTATTTACAGCGAGTCCCGGGGAGCGTGTCGGTATTCACAGGGGTCCTGGGGAGTGTGTCAGTATTCACAGGGGTCCCGGGGAGCGTGTCGGTATTCACAGGGGTCCTGGGGAGCGTGTCGGTATTCACAGGGGTCCTGGGGAGCGTGTCGGTATTCACAGGGGTCCTGGGGAGTGTGTCGGTATTCACAGGGGTCCTGGGGAGTGTGTCGGTATTCACAGGGGTCCTGGGGAGTGTGTTGGTATTTACAGGGGGTCCCGGGGATGTGTCGGTACTTACAGGGGCCCTGGGGAGTGTGTCGGTATTTACAGCGAGTCCCGGGGAGCGTGTCGGTATTCACAGGGGTCCTGGGGAGTGTGTCAGTATTTACAGGGGTTCCCGGGTGGGGTGTCGGTATTTACAGGGGGTCCCGGGGAGTGTGTCAGTATTCACAGGGGTCCTGGTCAGTGTGTCAGTATTCACAGGGTGTCCTGGGGAGTGTGTCGGTATTCACAGGGGTCCTGGGGAGTGTGTCGGTATTCACAGGGGTCCTGGGGAGTGTGTTGGTATTTACAGGGGGTCCCGGGGATGTGTCGGTACTTACAGGGGCCCTGGGGAGTGTGTCGGTATTTACAGCGAGTCCCGGGGAGCGTGTCGGTATTCACAGGGGTCCTGGGGAGTGTGTCAGTATTTACAGGGGTTCCCGGGTGGGGTGTCGGTATTTACAGGGGGTCCCGGGGAGTGTGTCAGTATTCACAGGGGTCCTGGTCAGTGTGTCAGTATTCACAGGGTGTCCTGGGGAGTGTGTCAGTATTCACAGGGGTCCCGGGGAGCGTGTCAGTATTTACAGGGGTTCCCGGGTGGGGTGTCGGTATTTACAGGGGGTCCCGGGGAGTGTGTCAGTATTCACAGGGGTCCTGGTCAGTGTGTCAGTATTCACAGGGTGTCCTGGGGAGTGTGTCAGTATTCACAGGGGTCCCGGGGAGCGTGTCAATATTTACAGTGGGTCCCGGGGAGTGTGTCAGTATTCACAGGGGTCCTGGGGAGTGTGTCAGTATTCACAGGGGTCCTGGGGAGCGTGTCAGTATTTACAGGGTGTCCCGGGGAATGTGTTGGTATTCACAGGGGGTCCTGGTCAGTGTGTCAGTATTTACAGGGGGTCCTGGGAGTGTCGGTATTTACAGGGGGTCCCGGGGAGTGTGTCAGTATTTACAGGGGTACTGGGGAGTGTGTCAGTATTCACAGGGTTCCCGGGGAGTGTGTCGGTATTTACAGGGGTCCGGGGGAGTGTGTTGGTATTTACAGGGGGTCCTGGGGAGTGTGTCGGTATTTACAGGGGGTCCCGGTGAGTGTGTCGGTATTTACAGGGGTCCGGGGGAGTGTGTCGGTATTTACAGGGGTCCCGGGGAATGTGTTGGTATTCACAGGGGGTCCTGGGGAGTGTGTCAGTATTGACAGGGGTCCTGGTCAGTGTGTCAGTATTTACAGGGGGTCCTGGGGAGTGTGTCAGTATTGACAGGGGTCCTGGTCAGTGTGTCAGTATTTACAGGGTGTCCCGGGGAGTGTGTCGGTATTTACAGGGGGTCCTGGGGGGTGTGTCGGTATTTACAGGGGGTCCCGGGGAGTGTGTCAGTATTTACAGGGGTCCCGGGGAGTGTGTCAGTATTCACAGGGGTCCTGGGGAGTGTGTCAGTATTCACAGGGTGTCCTGGGGTGTGTGTCGGTATTTACAGGGGGTCCCGGGTGGGGTGTCGGTATTTACAGTGGGTCCCGGGGAGTGTGTCAGTATTCACATGGGTCCTGGGGAGTGTGTCGGTATTTACAGGGGGTCCCGGGGATGTGTCGGTATTCACAGGGGTTCTGGGGAGTGTGTCAGTATTCACAGGGTGTCCCGGGGAGCGTGTCGGTATTCACAGGGGTCCTGGGGAGTGTGTCGGTATTTACAGGGGGTCCCGGGGATGTGTCGGTACTTACAGGGGCCCTGGGGAGTGTGTCGGTATTTACAGGGTGTCCCGGGGAGCGTGTCGGTATTCACAGGGGTCCTGGGGAGTGTGTCAGTATTCACAGGGGTCCCGGGGAGCGTGTCGGTATTCACAGGGGTCCTGGGGAGCGTGTCGGTATTCACAGGGGTCCTGGGGAGCGTGTCGGTATTCACAGGGGTCCTGGGGAGTGTGTCGGTATTCACAGGGGTCCTGGGGAGTGTGTCGGTATTTACAGGGGGTCCCGGGGATGTGTCGGTACTTACAGGGGCCCTGGGGAGTGTGTCGGTATTTACAGCGAGTCCCGGGGAGCGTGTCGGTATTCACAGGGGTCCTGGGGAGTGTGTCAGTATTCACAGGGGTCCCGGGGAGCGTGTCAGTATTTACAGGGGTTCCCGGGTGGGGTGTCGGTATTTACAGGGGGTCCCGGGGAGTGTGTCAGTATTCACAGGGGTCCTGGTCAGTGTGTCAGTATTCACAGGGTGTCCTGGGGAGTGTGTCAGTATTCACAGGGGTCCCGGGGAGCGTGTCAATATTTACAGTGGGTCCCGGGGAGTGTGTCAGTATTCACAGGGGTCCTGGGGAGTGTGTCAGTATTCACAGGGGTCCTGGGGAGCGTGTCAGTATTTACAGGGTGTCCCGGGGAATGTGTTGGTATTCACAGGGGGTCCTGGTCAGTGTGTCAGTATTTACAGGGGGTCCTGGGAGTGTCGGTATTTACAGGGGGTCCCGGGGAGTGTGTCAGTATTTACAGGGGTCCTGCGGAGTGTGTCAGTATTGACAGGGGTCCTGGTCAGTGTGTCAGTATTTACAGGGGTCCTGGGGAGTGTGTCAGGATTTACAGGGGGTCCTGGGGAGTGTGTCAGTATTTACAGGGGTCCTGGGGAGTGTGTCAGTATTTACAGGGGGTCCCGGGGAGTGTGTCAGTATTTACAGGGGTCCCGGGGAGTGTGTCAGTATTTACAGGGGTCCTGGGGAGTGTGTCAGGATTTACAGGGGTCCCGGGGAGCGTGTCAGTATTTACAGGGGTTCCCGGGGAGTGTGTCAGTATTCACAGGGGGTCCTGCGGAGTGTGTCAGTATTGACAGGGGTCCTGGGGAGTGTGTCAGTATTTACAGGGGGTCCCGGGGAGTGTGTCAGTATTTACAGGGGTCCCGGGGAGTGTGTCAGTATTTACAGGGGTCCTGGGGAGTGTGTCAGGATTTACAGGGGTTCCCGGGGGGTGTGTCGGTATTTACAGGGGTTCCCGGGGGGTGTGTCGGTATCTACAGGGGGTCCCGGGGAGTGTGTCCGTATTCACAGGGGTCCTGGGGAGTGTGTCGGTATTTACTGGGGGTCCGGGGGGTGTGTCGGTATTTACAGGGGGTCCCGGGGAGTGTGTCGGTATTTACAGGGGCCCTGGGGAGTGTGTCGGTATTTACAGGGGGTCCCAGGGAGCGTGTCAGTATTTACAGGGGGTCCCGGGGAGTGTGTCAGTATTCACAGGGGTCCTGGGGAGTGTGTCAGTATTTACAGGGGTCCCGGGGAGCGTGTCAGTATTTACAGGGGTCCCGGGGAGCGTGTCAGTATTTACAGGGGGTCCTGGGGAATGTGTTGGTATTCACAGGGGGTCCTGGGGAGTGTGTCAGTATTGACAGGGGTCCTGGTCAGTGTGTCAGTATTTACAGGGGGTCCTGGGGAGTGTGTCAGTATTGACAGGGGTCCTGGTCAGTGTGTCAGTATTCACAGGGTGTCCTGGTCAGTCTGTCAGTATTTACAGGGGGTCTTGGGGAGTGTGTCAGTATTGACAGGGGTCCTGGTCAGTGTGTCAGTATTTACAGGGTTTCCCGGGGAGTGTGTCGGTATTTACAGGGGGTCCTGGGGGGGTGTGTCGGTATTTACAGGGGTCCCGGGGAGTGTGTCAGTATTGACAGGGGTCCTGGGGTGTGTGTCAGTATTCACAGGGTGTCCTGGGGTGTGTGTCGGTATTTACAGGGGGTCCCGGGTGGGGTGTCGGTATTTACAGGGGTCCTGGGGAGTGTGTCAGTATTCACAGGGGTCCCGGGGAGCGTGTCAATATTTACAGTGGGTCCCGGGGAGTGTGTCAGTATTCACAGGGGTCCTGGGGAGTGTGTCAGTATTCACAGGGGTCCTGGGGAGCGTGTCAGTATTTACAGGGTGTCCCGGGGAATGTGTTGGTATTCACAGGGGTCCTGGGGAGTGTGTCAGTATTCACAGGGGTCCTGGGGAGCGTGTCAGTATTTACAGGGTGTCCCGGGGAATGTGTTGGTATTCACAGGGGGTCCTGGGGAGTGTGTCAGTATTCACAGGGGTCCTGGGGAGCGTGTCAGTATTTACAGGGTGTCCCGGGGAATGTGTTGGTATTCACAGGGGGTCCTGGGGAGTGTGTCAGTATTGACAGGGGTCCTGGTCAGTGTGTCAGTATTTACAGGGGGTCCAGGGAGTGTCGGTATTTACAGGGGTACTGGGGAGTGTGTCAGTATTCACAGGGTTCCCGGGGAGTATGTCGGTATTTACAGGGGTCCGGGGGAGTGTGTTGGTATTTACAGGGGGTCCTGGGGAGTGTGTCGGTATTGACAGGGGGTCCCGGAGAGTGTGTCGGTATTTACAGGGGTCCGGGGGAGTGTGTCGGTATTTACAGGGGTCCCGGGGAGTGTGTTGGTATTCACAGGGGGTTTTGGGGAGTGTGTCAGTATTGACAGGGGTCCTGGTCAGTGTGTCAGTATTTACAGGGGGTCCTGGGGAGTGTGTCAGTATTGACAGGGGTCCTGGTCAGTGTGTCAGTATTTACAGGGTGTCCCGGGGAATGTGTTGGTATTCACAGGGGGTCCTGGGGAGTGTGTCAGTATTGACAGGGGTCCTGGTCAGTGTGTCAGTATTTACAGGGGGTCCTGGGGAGTGTGTCAGTATTGACAGGGGTCCTGGTCAGTGTGTCAGTATTTACAGGGTGTCCCGGGGAGTGTGTCGGTATTTACAGGGGGTCCTGGGGGGTGTGTCGGTATTTACAGGGGGTCCCGGGGAGTGTGTCAGTATTTACAGGGGTCCCGGGGAGTGTGTCAGTATTCACAGGGGTCCTGGGGAGTGTGTCAGTATTCACAGGGTGTCCTGGGGTGTGTGTCGGTATTTACAGGGGGTCCCGGGTGGGGTGTCGGTATTTACAGTGGGTCCCGGGGAGTGTGTCAGTATTTACAGGGGGTCCTGGGGGGTGTGTCGGTATTTACAGGGGGTCCCGGGGAGTGTGTCGGTATTTACAGGGGTCCCGGGGAGTGTGTCAGTATTCACAGGGTGTCCCGGGGAGCGTGTCGGTATTCACAGGGGTCCTGGGGAGTGTGTCGGTATTTACAGGGGGTCCCGGGGATGTGTCGGTATTCACAGGGGTTCTGGGGAGTGTGTCAGTATTCACAGGGTGTCCCGGGGAGCGTGTCGGTATTCACAGGGGTCCTGGGGAGTGTGTCGGTATTTACAGGGGGTCCCGGGGATGTGTCGGTACTTACAGGGGCCCTGGGGAGTGTGTCGGTATTTACAGCGAGTCCCGGGGAGCGTGTCGGTATTCACAGGGGTCCTGGGGAGTGTGTCAGTATTCACAGGGGTCCCGGGGAGCGTGTCGGTATTCACAGGGGTCCTGGGGAGCGTGTCGGTATTCACAGGGGTCCTGGGGAGCGTGTCGGTATTCACAGGGGTCCTGGGGAGTGTGTCGGTATTCACAGGGGTCCTGGGGAGTGTGTTGGTATTTACAGGGGGTCCCGGGGATGTGTCGGTACTTACAGGGGCCCTGGGGAGTGTGTCGGTATTTACAGCGAGTCCCGGGGAGCGTGTCGGTATTCACAGGGGTCCTGGGGAGTGTGTCAGTATTCCCAGGGGTCCCGGGGAGCGTGTCAGTATTTACAGGGGTTCCCGGGTGGGGTGTCGGTATTTACAGGGGGTCCCGGGGAGTGTGTCAGTATTCACAGGGGTCCTGGTCAGTGTGTCAGTATTCACAGGGTGTCCTGGGGAGTGTGTCAGTATTCACAGGGGTCCCGGGGAGCGTGTCAATATTTACAGTGGGTCCCGGGGAGTGTGTCAGTATTCACAGGGGTCCTGGGGAGTGTGTCAGTATTCACAGGGGTCCTGGGGAGCGTGTCAGTATTTACAGGGTGTCCCGGGGAATGTGTTGGTATTCACAGGGGGTCCTGGTCAGTGTGTCAGTATTTACTGGGGGTCCTGGGAGTGTCGGTATTTACAGGGGGTCCCGGGGAGTGTGTCAGTATTTACAGGGGTACTGGGGAGTGTGTCAGTATTCACAGGGTTCCCGGGGAGTGTGTCGGTATTTACAGGGGTCCGGGGGAGTGTGTTGGTATTTACAGGGGGTCCTGGGGAGTGTGTCGGTATTTACAGGGGGTCCCGGTGAGTGTGTCGGTATTTACAGGGGTCCGGGGGAGTGTGTCGGTATTTACAGGGGTCCCGGGGAATGTGTTGGTATTCACAGGGGGTCCTGGGGAGTGTGTCAGTATTGACAGGGGTCCTGGTCAGTGTGTCAGTATTTACAGGGGGTCCTGGGGAGTGTGTCAGTATTGACAGGGGTCCTGGTCAGTGTGTCAGTATTTACAGGGTGTCCCGGGGAGTGTGTCGGTATTTACAGGGGGTCCTGGGGGGTGTGTCGGTATTTACAGGGGGTCCCGGGGAGTGTGTCAGTATTTAGAGGGGTCCCGGGGAGTGTGTCAGTATTCACAGGGGTCCTGGGGAGTGTGTCAGTATTCACAGGGTGTCCTGGGGTGTGTGTCGGTATTTACAGGGGGTCCCGGGTGGGGTGTCGGTATTTACAGTGGGTCCCGGGGAGTGTGTCAGTATTCACATGGGTCCTGGGGAGTGTGTCGGTATTTACAGGGGGTCCCGGGGATGTGTCGGTATTCACAGGGGTTCTGGGGAGTGTGTCAGTATTCACAGGGTGTCCCGGGGAGCGTGTCGGTATTCACAGGGGTCCTGGGGAGTGTGTCGGTATTTACAGGGGGTCCCGGGGATGTGTCGGTACTTACAGGGGCCCTGGGGAGTGTGTCGGTATTTACAGGGTGTCCCGGGGAGCGTGTCGGTATTCACAGGGGTCCTGGGGAGTGTGTCAGTATTCACAGGGGTCCCGGGGAGCGTGTCGGTATTCACAGGGGTCCTGGGGAGCGTGTCGGTATTCACAGGGGTCCTGGGGAGTGTGTCGGTATTCACAGGGGTCCTGGGGAGTGTGTCGGTATTTACAGGGGGTCCCGGGGATGTGTCGGTACTTACAGGGGCCCTGGGGAGTGTGTCGGTATTTACAGCGAGTCCCGGGGAGCGTGTCGGTATTCACAGGGGTCCCGGGGAGCGTGTCAGTATTTACAGGGGTTCCCGGGTGGGGTGTCGGTATTTACAGGGGGTCCCGGGGAGTGTGTCAGTATTCACAGGGGTCCTGGTCAGTGTGTCAGTATTCACAGGGTGTCCTGGGGAGTGTGTCAGTATTCACAGGGGTCCCGGGGAGCGTGTCAATATTTACAGTGGGTCCCGGGGAGTGTGTCAGTATTCACAGGGGTCCTGGGGAGTGTGTCAGTATTCACAGGGGTCCTGGGGAGCGTGTCAGTATTTACAGGGTGTCCCGGGGAATGTGTTGGTATTCACAGGGGGTCCTGGTCAGTGTGTCAGTATTTACAGGGGGTCCTGGGAGTGTCGGTATTTACAGGGGGTCCCGGGGAGTGTGTCAGTATTTACAGGGGTACTGGGGAGTGTGTCAGTATTCACAGGGTTCCCGGGGAGTGTGTCGGTATTTACAGGGGTCCGGGGGAGTGTGTTGGTATTTACAGGGGGTCCTGGGGAGTGTGTCGGTATTTACAGGGGGTCCCGGTGAGTGTGTCGGTATTTACAGGGGTCCAGGGGAGTGTGTCGGTATTTACAGGGGTCCCGGGGAATGTGTTGGTATTCACAGGGGGTCCTGGGGAGTGTGTCAGTATTGACAGGGGTCCTGGTCAGTGTGTCAGTATTTACAGGGGGTCCTGGGGAGTGTGTCAGTATTGACAGGGGTCCTGGTCAGTGTGTCAGTATTTACAGGGTGTCCCGGGGAGTGTGTCGGTATTTACAGGGGGTCCTGGGGGGTGTGTCGGTATTTACAGGGGGTCCCGGGGAGTGTGTCAGTATTTACAGGGGTCCCGGGGAGTGTGTCAGTATTCACAGGGGTCCTGGGGAGTGTGTCAGTATTCACAGGGTGTCCTGGGGTGTGTGTCGGTATTTACAGGGGGTCCCGGGTGGGGTGTCGGTATTTACAGTGGGTCCCGGCGAGTGTGTCAGTATTCACAGGGTTCCTGGTCAGTGTGTCAGTATTCACAGGGGTCCTGGGGAGTGTGTCGGTATTCACATGGGTCCTGGGGAGTGTGTCGGTATTTACAGGGGGTCCCGGGGATGTGTCTGTATTCACATGGGTCCTGGGGAGTGTGTCAGTATTCACAGGGGTCCTGGTCAGTGTGTCAGTATTCACAGGGTGTCCTGGGGAGTGTGTCAGTATTCACAGGGGTCCCGGGGAGCGTGTCAATATTTACAGTGGGTCCCGGGGAGTGTGTCAGTATTCACAGGGGTCCTGGGGAGTGTGTCAGTATTCACAGGGGTCCTGGGGAGCGTGTCAGTATTTACAGGGTGTCCCGGGGAATGTGTTGGTATTCACAGGGGGTCCTGGTCAGTGTGTCAGTATTTACAGGGGGTCCTGGGAGTGTCGGTATTTACAGGGGGTCCCGGGGAGTGTGTCAGTATTTACAGGGGTACTGGGGAGGGTGTCAGTATTCACAGGGTTCCCGGGGAGTGTGTCGGTATTTACAGGGGTCCGGGGGAGTGTGTTGGTATTTACAGGGGGTCCTGGGGAGTGTGTCGGTATTTACAGGGGGTCCCGGTGAGTGTGTCGGTATTTACAGGGGTCCGGGGGAGTGTGTCGGTATTTACAGGGGTCCCGGGGAATGTGTTGGTATTCACAGGGGGTCCTGGGGAGTGTGTCAGTATTGACAGGGGTCCTGGTCAGTGTGTCAGTATTTACAGGGGGTCCTGGGGAGTGTGTCAGTATTGACAGGGGTCCTGGTCAGTGTGTCAGTATTTACAGGGTGTCCCGGGGAGTGTGTCGGTATTTACAGGGGGTCCTGGGGGGTGTGTCGGTATTTACAGGGGGTCCCGGGGAGTGTGTCAGTATTTACAGGGGTCCCGGGGAGTGTGTCAGTATTCACAGGGGTCCTGGGGAGTGTGTCAGTATTCACAGGGTGTCCTGGGGTGTGTGTCGGTTTTTACAGGGGGTCCCGGGTGGGGTGTCGGTATTTACAGTGGGTCCCGGGGAGTGTGTCAGTATTCACATGGGTCCTGGGGAGTGTGTCGGTATTTACAGGGGGTCCCGGGGATGTGTCGGTATTCACAGGGGTTCTGGGGAGTGTGTCAGTATTCACAGGGTGTCCCGGG
Organism: Hemitrygon akajei; assembly: GCF_048418815.1. Taxonomy (NCBI): domain Eukaryota; kingdom Metazoa; phylum Chordata; class Chondrichthyes; order Myliobatiformes; family Dasyatidae; genus Hemitrygon; species Hemitrygon akajei. The sequence goes on from NC_133154.1 coordinate 3,004,201, forward strand.
GAGCGTGTCGGTATTCACAGGGGTCCTGGGGAGTGTGTCGGTATTTACAGGGGGTCCCGGGGATGTGTCGGTACTTACAGGGGCCCTGGGGAGTGTGTCGGTATTTACAGGGTGTCCCGGGGAGCGTGTCGGTATTCACAGGGGTCCTGGGGAGTGTGTCAGTATTCACAGGGGTCCCGGGGAGCGTGTCGGTATTCACAGGGGTCCTGGGGAGCGTGTCGGTATTCACAGGGGTCCTGGGGAGCGTGTCGGTATTCACAGGGGTCCTGGGGAGTGTGTCGGTATTCACAGGGGTCCTGGGGAGTGTGTCGGTATTTACAGGGGGTCCCGGGGATGTGTCGGTACTTACAGGGGCCCTGGGGAGTGTGTCGGTATTTACAGCGAGTCCCGGGGAGCGTGTCGGTATTCACAGGGGTCCTGGTCAGTGTGTCAGTATTCACAGGGGTCCTGGGGAGTGTGTCGGTATTCACATGGGTCCTGGGGAGTGTGTCGGTATTTACAGGGGGTCCCGGGGATGTGTCTGTATTCACATGGGTCCTGGGGAGTGTGTCAGTATTCACAGGGTTCCCGGGGAGTGTGTCGGTATTTACAGGGGTCCGGGGGAGTGTGTTGGTATTTACAGGGGTCCGGGGGAGTGTGTCGGTATTTACAGGGGGTCCCGGTGAGTGTGTCGGTATTTACAGGGGTCCGGGGGAGTGTGTCGGTATTTACAGGGGTCCGGGGGAGTGTGTCGGTATTTACAGGGGTCCCGGGGAATGTGTCGGTATTCACAGGGGGTCCTGGGGAGTGTGTCAGTATTGACAGGGGTCCTGGTCAGTGTGTCAGTATTTACAGGGGTCCTGGGGAGTGTGTCAGTATTGACAGGGGTCCTGGTCAGTGTGTCAGTATTTACAGGGTGTCCCGGGGAGTGTGTCGGTATTTACAGGGGGTCCCGGGGAGTGTGTCAGTATTTACAGGGGTCCCGGGGAGTGTGTCAGTATTCACAGGGGTCCTGGGGAGTGTGTCAGTATTCACAGGGTGTCCTGGGGTGTGTGTCGGTATTTACAGGGGGTCCCGGGTGGGGTGTCGGTATTTACAGTGGGTCCCGGGGAGTGTGTCAGTATTCACATGGGTCCTGGGGAGTGTGTCGGTATTTACAGGGGGTCCCGGGGATGTGTCGGTATTCACAGGGGTTCTGGGGAGTGTGTCAGTATTCACAGGGTGTCCCGGGGAGCGTGTCGGTATTCACAGGGGTCCTGGGGAGTGTGTCGGTATTTACAGGGGGTCCCGGGGATGTGTCGGTACTTACAGGGGCCCTGGGGAGTGTGTCGGTATTTACAGGGTGTCCCGGGGAGCGTGTCGGTATTCACAGGGGTCCTGGGGAGTGTGTCAGTATTCACAGGGGTCCCGGGGAGCGTGTCGGTATTCACAGGGGTCCTGGGGAGCGTGTCGGTATTCACAGGGGTCCTGGGGAGTGTGTCGGTATTCACAGGGGTCCTGGGGAGTGTGTCGGTATTTACAGGGGGTCCCGGGGATGTGTCGGTACTTACAGGGGCCCTGGGGAGTGTGTCGGTATTTACAGCGAGTCCCGGGGAGCGTGTCGGTATTCACAGGGGTCCCGGGGAGCGTGTCAGTATTTACAGGGGTTCCCGGGTGGGGTGTCGGTATTTACAGGGGGTCCCGGGGAGTGTGTCAGTATTCACAGGGGTCCTGGTCAGTGTGTCAGTATTCACAGGGTGTCCTGGGGAGTGTGTCAGTATTCACAGGGGTCCCGGGGAGCGTGTCAGTATTTACAGGGGTTCCCGGGTGGGGTGTCGGTATTTACAGGGGGTCCCGGGGAGTGTGTCAGTATTCACAGGGGTCCTGGTCAGTGTGTCAGTATTCACAGGGTGTCCTGGGGAGTGTGTCAGTATTCACAGGGGTCCCGGGGAGCGTGTCAATATTTACAGTGGGTCCCGGGGAGTGTGTCAGTATTCACAGGGGTCCTGGGGAGTGTGTCAGTATTCACAGGGGTCCTGGGGAGCGTGTCAGTATTTACAGGGTGTCCCGGGGAATGTGTTGGTATTCACAGGGGGTCCTGGTCAGTGTGTCAGTATTTACAGGGGGTCCTGGGAGTGTCGGTATTTACAGGGGGTCCCGGGGAGTGTGTCAGTATTTACAGGGGTCCTGCGGAGTGTGTCAGTATTGACAGGGGTCCTGGTCAGTGTGTCAGTATTTACAGGGGTCCTGGGGAGTGTGTCAGGATTTACAGGGGGTCCTGGGGAGTGTGTCAGTATTTACAGGGGTCCTGGGGAGTGTGTCAGTATTTACAGGGGGTCCCGGGGAGTGTGTCAGTATTTACAGGGGTCCCGGGGAGTGTGTCAGTATTTACAGGGGTCCTGGGGAGTGTGTCAGGATTTACAGGGGTCCCGGGGAGCGTGTCAGTATTTACAGGGGTTCCCGGGGAGTGTGTCAGTATTCACAGGGGGTCCTGCGGAGTGTGTCAGTATTGACAGGGGTCCTGGGGAGTGTGTCAGTATTTACAGGGGGTCCCGGGGAGTGTGTCAGTATTTACAGGGGTCCCGGGGAGTGTGTCAGTATTTACAGGGGTCCTGGGGAGTGTGTCAGGATTTACAGGGGTTCCCGGGGGGTGTGTCGGTATTTACAGGGGTTCCCGGGGGGTGTGTCGGTATCTACAGGGGGTCCCGGGGAGTGTGTCCGTATTCACAGGGGTCCTGGGGAGTGTGTCGGTATTTACTGGGGGTCCGGGGGGTGTGTCGGTATTTACAGGGGGTCCCGGGGAGTGTGTCGGTATTTACAGGGGCCCTGGGGAGTGTGTCGGTATTTACAGGGGGTCCCAGGGAGCGTGTCAGTATTTACAGGGGGTCCCGGGGAGTGTGTCAGTATTCACAGGGGTCCTGGGGAGTGTGTCAGTATTTACAGGGGTCCCGGGGAGCGTGTCAGTATTTACAGGGGTCCCGGGGAGCGTGTCAGTATTTACAGGGGGTCCTGGGGAATGTGTTGGTATTCACAGGGGGTCCTGGGGAGTGTGTCAGTATTGACAGGGGTCCTGGTCAGTGTGTCAGTATTTACAGGGGGTCCTGGGGAGTGTGTCAGTATTGACAGGGGTCCTGGTCAGTGTGTCAGTATTCACAGGGGTCCTGGTCAGTGTGTCAGTATTCACAGGGTTCCCGGGGAGTGTGTCGGTATTTACAGGGGTCCGGGGGAGTGTGTTGGTATTTACAGGGGGTCCTGGGGAGTGTGTCGGTATTTACAGGGGGTCCCGGTGAGTGTGTCGGTATTTACAGGGGTCCGGGGGAGTGTGTCGGTATTTACAGGGGTCCCGGGGAATGTGTTGGTATTCACAGGGGGTCCTGGGGAGTGTGTCAGTATTGACAGGGGTCCTGGTCAGTGTGTCAGTATTTACAGGGGGTCCTGGGGAGTGTGTCAGTATTGACAGGGGTCCTGGTCAGTGTGTCAGTATTTACAGGGTGTCCCGGGGAGTGTGTCGGTATTTACAGGGGGTCCTGGGGGGTGTGTCGGTATTTACAGGGGGTCCCGGGGAGTGTGTCAGTATTTACAGGGGTCCCGGGGAGTGTGTCAGTATTCACAGGGGTCCTGGGGAGTGTGTCAGTATTCACAGGGTGTCCTGGGGTGTGTGTCGGTATTTACAGGGGGTCCCGGGTGGGGTGTCGGTATTTACAGTGGGTCCCGGGGAGTGTGTCAGTATTCACATGGGTCCTGGGGAGTGTGTCGGTATTTACAGGGGGTCCCGGGGATGTGTCGGTATTCACAGGGGTTCTGGGGAGTGTGTCAGTATTCACAGGGTGTCCCGGGGAGCGTGTCGGTATTCACAGGGGTCCTGGGGAGTGTGTCGGTATTTACAGGGGGTCCCGGGGATGTGTCGGTACTTACAGGGGCCCTGGGGAGTGTGTCGGTATTTACAGGGTGTCCCGGGGAGCGTGTCGGTATTCACAGGGGTCCTGGGGAGTGTGTCAGTATTCACAGGGGTCCCGGGGAGCGTGTCGGTATTCACAGGGGTCCTGGGGAGCGTGTCGGTATTCACAGGGGTCCTGGGGAGTGTGTCGGTATTCACAGGGGTCCTGGGGAGTGTGTCGGTATTTACAGGGGGTCCCGGGGATGTGTCGGTACTTACAGGGGCCCTGGGGAGTGTGTCGGTATTTACAGCGAGTCCCGGGGAGCGTGTCGGTATTCACAGGGGTCCCGGGGAGCGTGTCAGTATTTACAGGGGTTCCCGGGTGGGGTGTCGGTATTTACAGGGGGTCCCGGGGAGTGTGTCAGTATTCACAGGGGTCCTGGTCAGTGTGTCAGTATTCACAGGGTGTCCTGGGGAGTGTGTCAGTATTCACAGGGGTCCCGGGGAGCGTGTCAATATTTACAGTGGGTCCCGGGGAGTGTGTCAGTATTCACAGGGGTCCTGGGGAGTGTGTCAGTATTCACAGGGGTCCTGGGGAGCGTGTCAGTATTTACAGGGTGTCCCGGGGAATGTGTTGGTATTCACAGGGGGTCCTGGTCAGTGTGTCAGTATTTACAGGGGGTCCTGGGAGTGTCGGTATTTACAGGGGGTCCCGGGGAGTGTGTCAGTATTTACAGGGGTACTGGGGAGTGTGTCAGTATTCACAGGGTTCCCGGGGAGTGTGTCGGTATTTACAGGGGTCCGGGGGAGTGTGTTGGTATTTACAGGGGGTCCTGGGGAGTGTGTCGGTATTTACAGGGGTCCAGGGGAGTGTGTCGGTATTTACAGGGGTCCCGGGGAATGTGTTGGTATTCACAGGGGGTCCTGGGGAGTGTGTCAGTATTGACAGGGGTCCTGGACAGTGTGTCAGTATTTACAGGGGGTCCTGGGGAGTGTGTCAGTATTGACAGGGGTCCTGGTCAGTGTGTCAGTATTTACAGGGTGTCCCGGGGAGTGTGTCGGTATTTACAGGGGGTCCTGGGGGGTGTGTCGGTATTTACAGGGGGTCCCGGGGAGTGTGTCAGTATTTACAGGGGTCCCGGGGAGTGTGTCAGTATTCACAGGGGTCCTGGGGAGTGTGTCAGTATTCACAGGGTGTCCTGGGGTGTGTGTCGGTATTTACAGGGGGTCCCGGGTGGGGTGTCGGTATTTACAGTGGGTCCCGGCGAGTGTGTCAGTATTCACAGGGTTCCTGGTCAGTGTGTCAGTATTCACAGGGGTCCTGGGGAGTGTGTCGGTATTCACATGGGTCCTGGGGAGTGTGTCGGTATTTACAGGGGGTCCCGGGGATGTGTCTGTATTCACATGGGTCCTGGGGAGTGTGTCAGTATTCACAGGGGTCCTGGTCAGTGTGTCAGTATTCACAGGGTGTCCTGGGGAGTGTGTCAGTATTCACAGGGGTCCCGGGGAGCGTGTCAATATTTACAGTGGGTCCCGGGGAGTGTGTCAGTATTCACAGGGGTCCTGGGGAGTGTGTCAGTATTCACAGGGGTCCTGGGGAGCGTGTCAGTATTTACAGGGTGTCCCGGGGAATGTGTTGGTATTCACAGGGGGTCCTGGTCAGTGTGTCAGTATTTACAGGGGGTCCTGGGAGTGTCGGTATTTACAGGGGGTCCCGGGGAGTGTGTCAGTATTTACAGGGGTACTGGGGAGTGTGTCAGTATTCACAGGGTTCCCGGGGAGTGTGTCGGTATTTACAGGGGTCCGGGGGAGTGTGTTGGTATTTACAGGGGGTCCTGGGGAGTGTGTCGGTATTTACAGGGGGTCCCGGTGAGTGTGTCGGTATTTACAGGGGTCCGGGGGAGTGTGTCGGTATTTACAGGGGTCCCGGGGAATGTGTTGGTATTCACAGGGGGTCCTGGGGAGTGTGTCAGTATTGACAGGGGTCCTGGTCAGTGTGTCAGTATTTACAGGGGGTCCTGGGGAGTGTGTCAGTATTGACAGGGGTCCTGGTCAGTGTGTCAGTATTTACAGGGTGTCCCGGGGAGTGTGTCGGTATTTACAGGGGGTCCTGGGGGGTGTGTCGGTATTTACAGGGGGTCCCGGGGAGTGTGTCAGTATTTACAGGGGTCCCGGGGAGTGTGTCAGTATTCACAGGGGTCCTGGGGAGTGTGTCAGTATTCACAGGGTGTCCTGGGGTGTGTGTCGGTATTTACAGGGGTTCCCGGGTGGGGTGTCGGTATTTACAGTGGGTCCCGGGGAGTGTGTCAGTATTCACATGGGTCCTGGGGAGTGTGTCGGTATTTACAGGGGGTCCCGGGGATGTGTCGGTATTCACAGGGGTTCTGGGGAGTGTGTCAGTATTCACAGGGTGTCCCGGGGAGCGTGTCGGTATTCACAGGGGTCCTGGGGAGTGTGTCGGTATTTACAGGGGGTCCCGGGGATGTGTCGGTACTTACAGGGGCCCTGGGGAGTGTGTCGGTATTTACAGGGTGTCCCGGGGAGCGTGTCGGTATTCACAGGGGTCCTGGGGAGTGTGTCAGTATTCACAGGGGTCCCGGGGAGCGTGTCGGTATTCACAGGGGTCCTGGGGAGCGTGTCGGTATTCACAGGGGTCCTGGGGAGCGTGTCGGTATTCACAGGGGTCCTGGGGAGTGTGTCGGTATTCACAGGGGTCCTGGGGAGTGTGTCGGTATTTACAGGGGGTCCCGGGGATGTGTCGGTACTTACAGGGGCCCTGGGGAGTGTGTCGGTATTTACAGCGAGTCCCGGGGAGCGTGTCGGTATTTACAGGGGTCCTGGGGAGTGTGTCAGTATTCACAGGGGTCCCGGGGAGCGTGTCAGTATTTACAGGGGTTCCCGGGTGGGGTGTCGGTATTTACAGGGGGTCCCGGGGAGTGTGTCAGTATTCACAGGGGTCCTGGTCAGTGTGTCAGTATTCACAGGGTGTCCTGGGGAGTGTGTCAGTATTCACAGGGGTCCCGGGGAGCGTGTCAATATTTACAGTGGGTCCCGGGGAGTGTGTCAGTATTCACAGGGGTCCTGGGGAGTGTGTCAGTATTCACAGGGGTCCTGGGGAGCGTGTCAGTATTTACAGGGTGTCCCGGGGAATGTGTTGGTATTCACAGGGGGTCCTGGTCAGTGTGTCAGTATTTACAGGGGGTCCTGGGAGTGTCGGTATTTACAGGGGGTCCCGGGGAGTGTGTCAGTATTTACAGGGGTACTGGGGAGTGTGTCAGTATTCACAGGGTTCCCGGGGAGTGTGTCGGTATTTACAGGGGTCCGGGGGAGTGTGTTGGTATTTACAGGGGGTCCTGGGGAGTGTGTCGGTATTTACAGGGGGTCCCGGTGAGTGTGTCGGTATTTACAGGGGTCCGGGGGAGTGTGTCGGTATTTACAGGGGTCCCGGGGAATGTGTTGGTATTCACAGGGGGTCCTGGGGAGTGTGTCAGTATTGACAGGGGTCCTGGTCAGTGTGTCAGTATTTACAGGGGGTCCTGGGGAGTGTGTCAGTATTGACAGGGGTCCTGGTCAGTGTGTCAGTATTTACAGGGTGTCCCGGGGAGTGTGTCGGTATTTACAGGGGGTCCTGGGGGGTGTGTCGGTATTTACAGGGGGTCCCGGGGAGTGTGTCAGTATTTACAGGGGTCCCGGGGAGTGTGTCAGTATTCACAGGGGTCCTGGGGAGTGTGTCAGTATTCACAGGGTGTCCTGGGGTGTGTGTCGGTATTTACAGGGGGTCCCGGGTGGGGTGTCGGTATTTACAGTGGGTCCCGGGGAGTGTGTCAGTATTCACAGGGTTCCTGGTCAGTGTGTCAGTATTCACAGGGGTCCTGGGGAGTGTGTCGGCATTCACATGGGTCCTGGGGAGTGTGTCGGTATTTACAGGGGGTCCCGGGGATGTGTCTGTATTCACATGGGTCCTGGGGAGTGTGTCAGTATTCACAGGGTGTCCCGGGGAGCGTGTCGGTATTCACAGGGGTCCTGGGGAGTGTGTCGGTATTTACAGGGGGTCCCGGGGATGTGTCGGTACTTACAGGGGCCCTGGGGAGTGTGTCGGTATTTACAGCGAGTCCCGGGGAGCGTGTCGGTATTCACAGGGGTCCTGGGGAGCGTGTCAGTATTTACAGGGGTTCCCGGGGAGTGTGTCAGTATTCACAGGGGGTCCTGCGGAGTGTGTCAGTATTGACAGGGGTCCTGGTCAGTGTGTCAGTATTTACAGGGGTCCTGGGGAGAGTGTCAGGATTTACAGGGGGTCCCGGGGAGTGTGTCAGTATTCACAGGGGTCCTGGGGAGTGTGTCAGTATTTACAGGGGGTCCCGGGGAGTGTGTCAGTATTTACAGGGGTCCCGGGGAGTGTGTCAGTATTCACAGGGGGTCCCTGGGAGTGTGTCGGTATTTACAGGGGGTCCCGGGGAGTGTGTCGGTATTTTCAGGGGTCTGGGGGAGTGTGTGGGTATTTACAGGGGGTCCTGGGGAGTGTGTCAGTATTCACAGGGGTCCCGGGGTGTGTGTCAGTATTCACAGGGGGTCCCGGGGAGTGTGTCAGTATTTACAGGGGTCGTGGGGAGTGTGTCGGTATTTACAGGGTGTCCCGGGGAATGTGTCGGTATTCACAGGGGATCCTGGGGAGTGTGTCAGGATTTACAGGGCGTCCCGGGGAGTGTGTCGGTATTTACAGGGGGTCCCTGGGAGTGTGTCGGTATTTACAGTGGTCCTGGGGAGTGTGTCAGTATTTACAGGCTCCGGGGGGTGTGTCGGTATTTACAGTGGGACCCGAGGAGTGTGTCGGTATTTACAGGGTGTCCCGGGGAGTGTGTCAGTATTTATAGGGGGTCCTGGGGAGTGTGTCAGTATTTACAGGGGTTCCCGGGGGGTGTGTCGGTATTTACAGGGGTTCCCGGGGGGTGTGTCGGTATTTACAGGGGGTCCCGGGGGGTGTGTCGGTATTCACAGGGGTCCTGGGGAGTGTGTCAGTATTCACAGGGGTCCTGGGGAGTGTGTCGGTATTTACTGGGGGTCCGGGGGGTGTGTCGGTATTTACAGGGGGTCCCGGGGAGTGTGTCGGTATTTACAGGGGCCCTGGGGAGTGTGTCGGTATTTACAGGGGGTCCCAGGGAGCGTGTCAGTATTTACAGGGGGTCCCGGGGAGTGTGTCAGTATTCACAGGGGTCCTGGGGAGTGTGTCAGTATTTACAGCGTGTCCTGGGGAGTGTGTCGGTATTCACAGGGGTCCCGGGGAACGTGTCAGTATTTACAGGGGGTCCCGGGGAGTGTGTCGGTATTTACAGGGGGTCCTGGGGAGTGTGTCGGTATTTACTGGGGGTCCGGGGGGTGTGTCGGTATTTACAGGGGGTCCCGGGGAGTGTGTCGGTATTTACAGGGGCCCTGGGGAGTGTGTCGGTATTTACAGGGGGTCCCAGGGAGCGTGTCAGTATTTACAGGGGCCCTGGGGAGTGTGTCGGTATTTACAGGGGGTCCCGGGGAGTGTGTCGGTATTTACAGGGGCCCTGGGGGGTGTGTCGGTATTTACAGGGGGTCCCGGGGAGTGTGTCGGTATTTACAGGGGCCCTGGGGAGTGTGTCGGTATTTACAGGGGGTCCCAGGGAGCGTGTCAGTATTTACAGGGGGTCCCGGGGAGTGTGTCAGTATTCACAGGGGTCCTGGGGAGTGTGTCAGTATTTACAGGGTGTCCTGGGGAGTGTGTCGGTATTCACAGGGGTCCCGGGGAGCGTGTCAGTATTTACAGGGGGTCTCGGGGAGTGTGTCAGTATTCACAGGGGGTCCTGGGGAGTGTTTCAGTATTTACAGGGTGTCCCAGGGAATGTGTTGGTATTCACAGGGGGTCCTGGGGAGTGTGTCAGTATTCACAGGGGGTCCCGGGGAGTGTGTCAGTATTCACAGGGGTCCTGGGGAGTGTGTCAGTATTTACAGGGTGTCCTGGGGAGTGTGTCGGTATTCACAGGGGTCCCGGGGAGCGTGTCAGTATTTACAGGGGGTCCCGGGGAGTGTGTCAGTATTCACAGGGGGTCCTGGGGAGTGTTTCAGTATTTACAGGGTGTCCCAGGGAATGTGTTGGTATTCACAGGGGGTCCTGGGGAGTGTGTCAGTATTTACAGGGGGTCCTGGGGAATGTGTTGGTATTCACAGGGGGTCCTGGGTCGTGTGTCAGTATTGACAGGGGTCCTGGTCAGTGTGTCAGTATTTACAGGGGGTCCTGGGGAGTGTGTCAGTATTGACAGGGGTCCTGGTCAGTGTGTCAGTATTCACAGGGTGTCCTGGTCAGTGTGTCAGTATTTACAGGGGGTCCTGGGGAGTGTGTCGGTATTTACAGGGGCCCTGGGGAGTGTGTCGGTATTTACAGGGGGTCCCAGGGAGCGTGTCAGTATTTACAGGGGGTCCCGGGGAGTGTGTCAGTATTCACAGGGGTCCTGGGGAGTGTGTCAGTATTTACAGGGTGTCCTGGGGAGTGTGTCGGTATTCACAGGGGTCCCGGGGAGCGTGTCAGTATTTACAGGGGGTCCCGGGGAGTGTGTCAGTATTCACAGGGGGTCCTGGGGAGTGTTTCAGTATTTACAGGGTGTCCCAGGGAATGTGTTGGTATTCACAGGGGGTCCTGGGGAGTGTGTCAGTATTGACAGGGGTCCTGGTCAGTGTGTCAGTATTTACAGGGGGTCCTGGGGAGTGTGTCAGTATTTACAGGGGTCCCGGGGAGTGTGTCAGTATTCACAGGGGTCCTGGGGAGTGTGTCAGTATTCACAGGGTGTCCTGGGGTGTGTGTCAGTATTTACAGGGGGTCCCGGGGAGTGTGTCAGTATTCACAGGGGTCCTGGGGAGTGTGTCAGTATTCACAGGGGTCCCGGGGAGCGTGTCAATATTTACAGTGGGTCCCGGGGAGTGTGTCAGTATTCACAGGGGTCCTGGGAGTGTGTCGGTATTTACAGGGGGTCCTGGGGAGTGTGTCAGTATTTATAGGCGGTCCTGGGGAGTGTGTCAGTATTTACAGGGGTCCCGGGGAGTGTGTCAGTATTCACAGGGGTCCTGGGAGTGTGTCGGTATTTACAGTGGTCCTGGGGAGTGTGTCAGTATTTATAGGGGGTCCTGGGGAGTGTGTCAGTATTTACAGGGGTCCCGGGGAGTGTGTCGGTATTTACAGGGGTCCCGGGGAGTGTGTCGGTATTTACAGGGGTTCTGGGGAGTGTGTCAGTATTTATAGGGGGTCCTGGGGAGTGTGTCAGTATTTACAGGGGTCCCGGGGAGTGTGTCAGTATTTATAGGGGGTCCTGGGGAGTGTGTCAGTATTTACAGGTGATCCCGGGGGGTGTGTCGGTATTTACAGGGGTTCCCGGGGGGTGTGTCGGTATTTACAGGGGGTCCCGGGGGGTGTGTCGGTATTCACAGGGGTCCTGGGGAGTGTGTCGGTATTTACTGGGGGTCCGGGGGGTGTGTCGGTATTTACAGGGGGTCCCGGGGAGTGTGTCGGTATTTACAGGGGCCCTGGGGAGTGTGTCGGTATTTACAGGGGGTCCCAGGGAGCGTGTCAGTATTTACAGGGGGTCCCGGGGAGTGTGTCAGTATTCACAGGGGTCCTGGGGAGTGTGTCAGTATTTACAGGGTGTCCTGGGGAGTGTGTCGGTATTCTCAGGGGTCCCGGGGAGCGTGTCAGTATTTACAGGGGGTCCCGGGGAGTGTGTCGGTATTTACAGGGGGTCCTGGGGAGTGTGTCGGTATTTACTGGGCGTCCGGGGGGTGTGTCGGTATTTACAGGGGGTCCCGGGGAGTGTGTCGGTATTTACAGGGGCCCTGGGGAGTGTGTCGGTATTTACAGGGGGTCCCAGGGAGCGTGTCCGTATTTACAGGGGGTCCCGGGGAGTGTGTCAGTATTCACAGGGGTCCTGGCGAGTGTGTCAGTATTTACAGGGTGTCCTGGGGAGTGTGTCGGTATTCACAGGGGTCCCGGGGAGCGTGTCAGTATTTACAGGGGGTCCCGGGGAGCGTGTCAGTATTTACAGGGGGTCCCGGGGAGTGTGTCAGTATTCACAGGGGGTCCTGGGGAGTGTTTCAGTATTTACAGGGTGTCCCAGGGAATATGTTGGTATTCACAGGGGGTCCTGGGGAGTGTGTCAGTATTCACAGGGGGTCCGGGGAGTGTGTCAGTATTTACAGGGGTCCTGGGGAGTGTGTCGGTATTTACAGGGTGTCCCGGGGAATGTGTCGGTATTCACAGGGGATCCTGGGGAGTGTGTCAGGATTTACAGGGGGTCCCGGGGAGTGTGTCGGTATTTACAGGGGGTCCCTGGGAGTGTGTCGGTATTTACAGTGGTCCTGGGGTGTGTGTCAGTATTTACAGGCTCCGGGGGGTGTGTCGGTATTTACAGGGGGACCCGGGGAGTGTGTCGGTATTTACAGGGTGTCCCGGGGAGTGTGTCAGTATTTACAGGGGTTCCCGGGGGGTGTGTCGGTATTTACAGGCTCCGGGGGGTGTGTCGGTATTTACAGGGGTCCCGGGGAGTGTGTCAGTATTTATAGCGGGTCCCGGGGAGTGTGTCAGTATTCACAGGGGGTCCCAGGGAGAGTGTCAGTATTTACAGGGGGTCCCGGGGAGTGTGTCAGTATTCACAGGGGGTCCTGGGGAGTGTTTCAGTATTTACAGGGTGTCCCAGGGAATGTGTTGGTATTCACAGGGGGTCCTGGGGAGTGTGTCAGTATTGACAGGGGTCCTGGTCAGTGTGTCAGTATTTACAGGGGGTCCTGGGGAGTGTGTCAGTATTGACAGGGGTCCTGGTCAGTGTGTCAGTATTCACAGGGTGTCCTGGTCAGTGTGTCAGTATTTACAGGGGGTCCTGGGGAGTGTGTCAGTATTGACAGGGGTCCTGGGGAGTGTGTCGGTATTTACAGGGTGTCCCGGGGAATGTGTCGGTATTCACAGGGGATCCTGGGGAGTGTGTCAGGATTTACAGGGGGTCCCGGGGAGTGTGTCGGTATTTACAGGGGGTCCCTGGGAGTGTGTCGGTATTTACAGTGGTCCTGGGGAGTGTGTCAGGATTTACAGGGGGTCCCGGGGAGTGTGTCAGTATTTATAGAAGGTCCCGGGGAGTGTGTCAGTATTCACAGGGGTCCTGGGGAGTGTGTCAGTATTCACAGGGGTCCTGGGGAGTGTGTCGGTATTTACTGGGGGTCCGGGGGGTGTGTCGGTATTTACAGGGGGTCCCGGGGAGTGTGTCGGTATTTACAGGGGCCCTGGGGGGGGGTGTCGGTATTTACAGGGGGTACCGGGGAGTGTGTCTGTATTTACAGGGGTCCCGGGGAGTGTGACAGTATTCACAGGGGTCCTGGGGAGCGTGTCAGTATTTACAGGGTGTCCCGGGGAGTGTGTCGGTATTCACAGGGGTCCTGGGGAGTGTGTCAGTATTCACAGGGTGTCCTGGGGAGTGTGTCAGTATTTACAGGGTGTCCTGGGGAGTGTGTCGGTATTCTCAGGGGTCCTGGGGAGTGTGTCAGTATTCACAGGGGTCCTGGGGAGTGTGTCGATATTTACTGGGGGTCCGGGGTGTGTGTCGGTATTTACAGGGGGTCCCGGGGAGTGTGTCGGTATTTACAGGGGCCCTGGGGAGTGTGTCGGTATTTACAGGGGGTCCCAGGGAGCGTGTCAGTATTTACAGGGGGTTCCGGGGAGTGTGTCAGTATTCACAGGGGTCCTGGGGAGTGTGTCAGTATTTACAGGGTGTCCTGGGGAGTTTGTCGGTATTCACAGGGGTCCCGGGGAACGTGTCAGTATTTACAGGGGGTCCCGGGGAGTGTGTCGGTATTTACAGGGGGTCCTGGGGAGTGTGTCGGTATTTACTGGGGGTCCGGGGGGTGTGTCGGTATTTACAGGGCGTCCCGGGGAGTGTGTCGGTATTTACAGGGGCTCTGGGGAGTGTGTCGGTATTTACAGGGGGTCCCAGGGAGCGTGTCAGTATTTACAGGGGGTCCCGGGGAGTGTGTCAGTATTCACAGGGGTCCTGGGGAGTGTGTCAGTATTGACAGGGGTCCTGGTCAGTGTGTCAGTATTTACAGGGGGTCCTGGGGAGTGTGTCAGTATTGACAGGGGTCCTGGTCAGTGTGTCTGTATTCACAGGGTGTCCTGGTCAGTGTGTCAGTATTTACAGGGGGTCCTGGGGAGTGTGTCAGTATTGACAGGGGTCCTGGTCAGTGTGTCAGTATTTACAGGGGTTCCCGGGGAGTGTGTCAGTATTTACAGGGTTTCCCGGGGAGTGTGTCGGTATTTACAGGGGGTCCTGGGGGGGTGTGTCGGTATTTACAGGGGGTACCGGGGAGTGTGTCTGTATTTACAGGGGTCCCGGGGAGTGTGTCAGTATTCACAGGGGTCCTGGGGAGTGTGTCAGTATTCACAGGGTGTCCTGGGGTGTGTGTCAGTATTTACAGGGGGTCCCGGGGAGTGTGTCAGTATTCACAGGGGTCCTGGGGAGTGTGTCAGTATTCACAGGGGTCCCGGGGAGCTTGTCAATATTTACAGTGGGTCCCGGGGAGTGTGTCAGTATTCACAGGGGTCCTGGGAGTGTGTCGGTATTTACAGGGGGTCCTGGGGAGTGTGTCAGTATTGACAGGGGTCCTGGTCAGTGTGTCAGTATTTACAGGGGGTCCTGGGGAGTGTGTCAGTATTGACAGGGGTCCTGGTCAGTGTGTCTGTATTCACAGGGTGTCCTGGTCAGTGTGTCAGTATTTACAGGGGTTCCCGGGGAGTGTGTCAGTATTTACAGGGTTTCCCGGGGAGTGTGTCGGTATTTACAGGGGGTCCTGGGGGGGTGTGTCGGTATTTACAGGGTGTACCGGGGAGTGTGTCTGTATTTACAGGGGTCCCGGGGAGTGTGTCAGTATTCACAGGGGTCCTGGGGAGTGTGTCAGTATTCACAGGGTTTCCTGGGGTGTGTGTCAGTATTTACAGGGGGTCCCGGGGAGTGTGTCAGTATTCACAGGGGTCCTGGGGAGTGTGTCAGTATTCACAGGGGTCCCGGGGAGCGTGTCAATATTTACAGTGGGTCCCGGGGAGTGTGTCAGTATTCACAGGGGTCCTGGGAGTGTGTTGGTATTTACAGGGGGTCCTGGGGAGTGTGTCAGTATTTATAGGGGGTCCTGGGGAGTGTGTCAGTATTCACAGGGGTCCCGGGGAGTGTGTCAGTATTCACAGGGGTCCTGGGAGTGTGTCGGTATTTACAGGGTGTCCTGGGGAGTGTGTCGGTATTTACAGGGGTCCTGGGAGTGTGTCGGTATTTACAGTGGTCCTGGGGAGTGAGTCAGTATTTATAGGGGTTCCCGGGGAGTGTGTCGGTATTTACAGTGGTCCTGGGGAGTGTGTCAGTATTTATAGGGGGTCCTGGGGAGTGTGTCAGTATTTACAGGGGTCCTGGGGAGTGTGTCAGTATTTACAGGGGTCCCGGGGAGTGTGTCGGTATTTACAGGGGTTCCCGGGGAGTGTGTCGGTATTTACAGGGGTCCCGGGGAGTGTGTCAGTATTTATAGGGGGTCCTGGGGAGTGTGTCAGTATTTACAGGGGTTCCCGGGGAGTGTGTCGGTATTTACAGTGGTCCTGGGGAGTGTGTCAGTATTTATAGGGGGTCCTGGGGAGTGTGTCGGTATTTACAGGGGTTCCCAGGGGGGTGTGTCGGTATTTACAGGGGGTCCCGGGGGGTGTGTCGGTATTCACAGGGGTCCTGGGGAGTGTGTCGGTATTTACTGGGGGTCCGGGGGGTGTGTCGGTATTTACAGGGGGTTCCGGGGAGTGTGTCGGTATTTACAGGGGCCCTGGGGAGTGTGTCGGTATTTACAGGGGGTCCCAGGGAGCGTGTCAGTATTTACAGGGGGTCCCGGGGAGTGTGTCAGTATTCACAGGGGTCCTGGGGAGTGTGTCAGTATTTACAGGGTGTCCTGGGGTGTGTGTCAGTATTTACAGGGGGTCCCGGGGAGTGTGTCAGTATTCACAGGGGTCCTGGGGAGTGTGTCAGTATTCACAGGGTGTCCTGGGGTGTGTGTCAGTATTTACAGGGGGTCCCGGGGAGTGTGTCAGTATTCACAGGGGTCCCGGGGAGTGTGTCAGTATTCACAGGGGTCCTGGGGAGTGTGTCAGTATTCACAGGGGTCCCGGGGAGCGTGTCAATATTTACAGTGGGTCCCGGGGAGTGTGTCAGTATTCACAGGGGTCCTGGGAGTGTGTCGGTATTTACAGGGGGTCCTGGGGAGTGTGTCAGTATTTATAGGGGGTCCTGGGGAGTGTGTCAGTATTTACAGGGGTCCCGGGGAGTGTGTCAGTATTCACAGGGGTGCTGGGAGTGTGTCGGTATTTACAGTGGTCCTGGGGAGTGTGTCAGTATTTATAGGGGGTCCTGGGGAGTGTGTCAGTATTTACAGGGGTCCTGGGGAGTGTGTCAGTATTTACAGGGGTCCCGGGGAGTGTGTCGGTATTTACAGGGGTTCCCGGGGAGTGTGTCGGTATTTACAGGGGTCCCGGGGAGTGTGTCAGTATTTATAGGGGGTCCTGGGGAGTGTGTCAGTATTTACAGGGGTTCCCGGGGAGTGTGTCGGTATTTACAGTGGTCCTGGGGAGTGTGTCAGTATTTATAGGGGGTCCTGGGGAGTGTGTCAGTATTTACAGGGGGTCCTGGGGAGTGTGTCGGTATTTACAGGGGTCTGGGGGAGTGTGTCGGTATTTACAGGTGTTCCCGGGGGGTGTGTCGGTATTTACAGGTGTTCCCGGGGGGTGTGTCGGTATTTACAGGGGGTCCCGGGGGGTGTGTTGGTATTCACAGGGGTCCTGGGGAGTGTGTCGGTATTTACTGGGGGTCCGGGGGGTGTGTCGGTATTTACAGGGGGTCCCGGGGAGTGTGTCGGTATTTACAGGGGCCCTGGGGAGTGTGTCGGTATTTACAGGGGGTCCCAGGGAGCGTGTCAGTATTTACAGGGGGTCCCGGGGAGTGTGTCAGTATTCACAGGGGTCCTGGGGAGTGTGTCAGTATTTACAGGGTGTCCTGGGGAGTGTGTCGGTATTCTCAGGGGTCCCAGGGAGCGTGTCAGTATTTACAGGGGGTCCCGTGGAGTGTGTCGGTATTTACAGGGGGTCCTGGGGAGTGTGTCGGTATTTACTGGGGGTCCCGGGGAGTGTGTCGGTATTTACAGGGGCCCTGGGGAGTGTGTCGGTATTTACAGGGGGTCCCAGGGAGCGTGTCAGTATTTACAGGGGGTCCCGGGGAGTGTGTCAGTATTCACAGGGGTCCTGGCGAGTGTGTCAGTATTTACAGGGTGTCCTGGGGAGTGTGTCGGTATTCACAGGGGTCCCGGGGAGCGTGTCACTATTTACAGGGGGTCCCGGGGAGCGTGTCAGTATTTACAGGGGGTCCCGGGGAGTGTGTCAGTATTCACAGGGGGTCCCTGGGAGTGTGTCGGTATTTACAGTGGTCCTGGGGAGTGTGTCAGTATTTACAGGCTCCGGGGGGTGTGTCGGTATTTACAGGGGGACCCGGGGAGTGTGTCGGTATTTACAGGGTGTCCCGGGGAGTGTGTCAGTATTTACAGGGGTTCCCGGGGGGTGTGTCGGTATTTACAGGCTCCGGGGGGTGTGTCGGTATTTACAGGGGTCCCGGGGAGTGTGTCAGTATTTATAGCGGGTCCCGGGGAGTGTGTCAGTATTCACAGGGGGTCCCAGGGAGAGTGTCAGTATTTACAGTGGGTCCCGGGGAGTGTGTCAGTATTCACAGGGGTCCTGGGGAGTGTGTCAGTATTTACAGGGTGTCCTGGGGAGTGTGTCGGTATTCACAGGGGTCCCGGGGAGCGTGTCAGTATTTACAGGGGGTCCCGGGGAGTGTGTCAGTATTCACAGGGGGTCCTGGGGAGTGTTTCAGTATTTACAGGGTGTCCCAGGGAATGTGTTGGTATTCACAGGGGGTCCTGGGGAGTGTGTCAGTATTGACAGGGGTCCTGGTCAGTGTGTCAGTATTTACAGGTGGTCCTGGGGAGTGTGTCAGTATTGACAGGGGTCCTGGTCAGTGTGTCAGTATTCACAGGGTGTCCTGGTCAGTGTGTCAGTATTTACAGGGGGTCCTGGGGAGTGTGTCAGTATTGACAGGGGTCCTGGGGAGTGTGTCGGTATTTACAGGTTGTCCCGGGGAATGTGTCGGTATTCACAGGGGATCCTGGGGAGTGTGTCAGGATTTACAGGGGGTCCCGGGGAGTGTGTCGGTATTTACAGGGGGTCCCTGGGAGTGTGTCGGTATTTACAGTGGTCCTGGGGAGTGTGTCAGTATTTACAGGCTCCGGGGGGTGTGTCGGTATTTACAGGGGGACCAGGGGAGTGTGTCGGTATTTACAGGGTGTCCCGGGGGGTGTGTCGGTATTTACAGGGGCCCTGGGGAGTGTGTCGGTATTTACAGGGGGTCCCAGGGAGCGTGTCAGTATTTACAGGGGGTCCCGGGGAGTGTGTCAGTATTCACAGGGGGTCCTGGGGAGTGTTTCAGTATTTACAGGGTGTCCCAGGGAATGTGTTGGTATTCACAGGGGGTCCTGGGGAGTGTGTCAGTATTGACAGGGGTCCTGGTCAGTGTGTCAGTATTCACAGGGGTCCTGGCGAGTGTGTCAGTATTTACAGGGTGTCCTGGGGAGTGTGTCGGTATTCACAGGGGTCCCGGGGAGCGTGTCAGTATTTACAGGGGGTCCCGGGGAGCGTGTCAGTATTTACAGGGGGTCCCGGGGAGTGTGTCAGTATTCACAGGGGGGTCCTGGGGAGTGTTTCAGTATTTACAGGGTGTCCCAGGGAATATGTTGGTATTCACAGGGGGTCCTGGGGAGTGTGTCAGTATTCACAGGGGGTCCGGGGAGTGTGTCAGTATTTACAGGGGTCCTGGGGAGTGTGTCAGTATTCACAGGGGGTCCGGGGAGTGTGTCAGTATTTACAGGGGTCCTGGGGAGTGTGTCGGTATTTACAGGGTGTCCCGGGGAATGTGTCGGTATTCACAGGGGATCCTGGGGAGTGTATCAGGATTTACAGGGGGTCCCGGCGAGTGTGTCGGTATTTTACAGGGGGTCCCTGGGAGTGTGTCGGTATTTACAGTGGTCCTGGGGAGTGTGTCAGTATTTACAGGCTCCGGGGGGTGTGTCGGTATTTACAGGGGACCCGGGGAGTGTGTCGGTATTTACAGGGTGTCCCGGGGAGTGTGTCAGTATTTACAGGGGTTCCCGGGGGTGTGTCGGTATTTACAGGCTCCGGGGGGTGTGTCGGTATTTACAGGGGTCCCGGGGAGTGTGTCAGTATTTATAGCGGGTCCCGGGGAGTGTGTCAGTATTCACAGGGGGTCCCAGGGAGAGTGTCAGTATTTACAGGGGGTCCCGGGGAGTGTGTCAGTATTCACAGGGGTCCTGGGGAGTGTGTCAGTATTTACAGGGGTCCCGGGGAGCGTGTCGGTATTCACAGGGGTCCCGGGGAGCGTGTCAGTATTTACAGGGGGTCCCGGGGAGCGTGTCAGTATTGACAGGGGTCCTGGTCAGTGTGTCTGTATTCACAGGGTGTCCTGGTCAGTGTGTCAGTATTTACAGGGAGTCCTGGGGAGTGTGTCAGTATTGACAGGGGTCCTGGTCAGTGTGTCAGTATTTACAGGGGTTCCCGGGGAGTGTGTCAGTATTTACAGGGTTTCCCGGGGAGTGTGTCGGTATTTTACAGGGGGTCCTGGGGGGGTGTGTCGGTATTTACAGGGGTACCGGGGAGTGTGTCTGTATTTACAGGGGTCCCGGGGAGTGTGTCAGTATTCACAGGGGTCCTGGGGAGTGTGTCAGTATTCACAGGGTGTCCTGGGGTGGGTGTCAGTATTTACAGGGGGTCCCGGGGAGTGTGTCAGTATTCACAGGGGTCCTGGGGAGTGTGTCAGTATTCACAGGGGTCCGGGGAGCGTGTCAATATTTACAGTGGGACCCGGGGAGTGTGTCAGTATTCACAGGGGTCCTGGGAGTGTGTCGGTATTTACAGGGGGTCCTGGGGAGTGTGTCAGTATTGACAGGGGTCCTGGTCAGTGTGTCAGTATTTACAGGGGGTCCTGGGGAGTGTGTCAGTATTGACAGGGGTCCTGGTCAGTGTGTCCTGTATTCACAGGGTGTCCTGGTCAGTGTGTCAGTATTTACAGGGGTTCCCCGGGGAGTGTGTCAGTATTTACAGGGTTTCCCGGGAGTGTGTCGGTATTTACAGGGGTCCTGGGGGGGTGTGTCGGTATTTACAGGGTGTACCGGGGAGTGTGTCTGTATTTACAGGGGTCCCGGGGAGTGTGTCAGTATTCACAGGGGTGTCTCTGGGGGAGTGTGTCAGTATTCACAGGGTTTCCTGGGGTGTGTGTCAGTATTTACAGGGGGTCCCGGGGAGTGTGTCAGTATTCACAGGGGTCCTGGGGAGTGTGTCAGTATTCACAGGGGTCCCGGGGAGCGTGTCAATATTTACAGTGGGTCCGGGGAGTGTGTCAGTATTCACAGGGGTCCTGGGAGTGTGTCGGTATTTACAGGGGGTCCTGGGGAGTGTGTCAGTATTTATAGGGGGTCCTGGGGAGTGTGTCAGTATTCACAGGGGTCCCGGGGGAGTGTGTCAGTATTCACAGGGGTCCTGGGAGTGTGTCGGTATTTACAGGGTGTCCTGGGGAGTGTGTCGTATTTACAGGGGTCCTGGGAGTGTGTCAGTATTTACAGTGGTCCTGGGGGAGTGTGTCAGTATTTATAGGGGTTCCCGGGGAGTGTGTCGGTATTTACAGTGGTCCTGGGGAGTGTGTCAGTATTTATAGGGGGTCCTGGGGAGTGTGGGTCAGTATTTACAGGGGTCCTGGGGAGTGTGTCAGTATTTACAGGGGTCCCCGGGGAGTGTGTCGGTATTACAGGGGGTTCCCGGGGGAGTGTGTCGGTATTTACAGGGGTCCCGGAGAGTGTGTCAGTATTTATAGGGGGTCCTGGGGAGTGTGTCAGTATTTACAGGGGTTCCCGGGGGGTGTGTCGGTATTTACAGGGGGTCCCGGGGGGTGTGTCGGTATTCACAGGGGTCCTGGGGAGTGTGTCGGTATTTACTGGGGGTCCGGGGGGTGTGTCGGTATTTACAGGGGGGTCCCGGGGAGTGTGTCGGTATTTACAGGGGCCCTGGGGAGTGTGTCGGTATTTACAGGGGGTCCCAGGGAGCGTGTCAGTATTTACAGGGGGTCCCGGGGAGTGTGTCAGTATTCACAGGGTGTCCCTGGGGTGTGTGTCAGTATTACAGGGTGTCCTGGGGAGTGTGTCAGTATTCACAGGGGTCCTGGGGAGTGTGTCAGTATTCACAGGGTGTCCTGGGGTGTGTGTCAGTATTTACAGGGGGTCCCGGGGAGTGTGTCAGTATTCACAGGGGTCCCGGGGAGTGTGTCAGTATTCACAGGGGTCCTGGGGAGTGTGTCAGTATTCACAGGGGGTCCCGGGGAGCGTGTCAATATTTACAGTGGGTCCCGGGGAGTGTGTCAGTATTCACAGGGTCCTGGGAGTGTGTCGGTATTTACAGGGGGTCCCTGGGGAGTGTGTCAGTATTTATAGGGGGTCCTGGGGAGTGTGTCAGTATTTACAGGGGTCCCGGGGAGTGTGTCAGTATTCACAGGGGTCCTGGGAGTGTGTCGGTATTTACAGTGGTCCTGGGGAGTGTGTCAGGTATTTATAGGGGGTCCTGGGGAGTGTGTCAGTATTTACAGGGGTCCTGGGGAGTGTGTCAGTATTTACAGGGGTCCCGGGGAGTGTGTCGGTATTTACAGGGGTTCCCCGGGGAGTGTGTCGGTATTTACAGGGGTCCCGGGGAGTGTGTCAGTATTTATAGGGGGTCCTGGGAGTGTGTCAGTATTTACAGGGGTTCCCCGGGGAGTGTGTCGGTTTTTACAGTGGTCCTGGGGAGTGTGTCAGTATTTATAGGGGGTCCTGGGGAGTGTGTCAGTATTTACAGGGGGTCCTGGGGAGTGTGTCGGTATTTACAGGGGTCTGGGGGAGTGTGTCGGTATTTACAGGTGTTCCCGGGGGGGTGTGTCGGTATTTACAGGTGTTCCCGGGGGGGGTGTCGGTATTTACAGGGGGTCCCGGGGAGCGTGTCAGTATTGACAGGGGTCCTGGTCAGTGTGTCTGTATTCACAGGGTGTCCTGGTCAGTGTGTCAGTATTTACAGGGAGTCCTGGGGAGTGTGTCAGTATTGACAGGGGTCCTGGTCAGTGTGTCAGTATTTACAGGGGTTCCCGGGGAGTGTGTCAGTATTTACAGGGTTTCCCGGGGAGTGTGTCGGTATTTACAGGGGGTCCTGGGGGGGTGTGTCGGTATTTACAGGGGGTACCGGGGAGTGTGTCTGTATTTACAGGGGTCCCGGGGAGTGTGTCAGTATTCACAGGGGTCCTGGGGAGTGTGTCAGTATTCACAGGGTGTCCTGGGGTGTGTGTCAGTATTTACAGGGGGTCCCGGGGAGTGTGTCAGTATTCACAGGGGTCCTGGGGAGTGTGTCAGTATTCACAGGGGTCCCGGGGAGCGTGTCAATATTTACAGTGGGGTCCCGGGGAGTGTGTCAGTATTCACAGGGGGGTCCTGGGAGTGTGTCGGTATTTACAGGGGGTCCTGGGGAGTGTGTCAGTATTGACAGGGGTCCTGGTCAGTGTGTCAGTATTTACAGGGGGTCCTGGGGAGTGTGTCAGTATTGACAGGGGTCCTGGGCAGTGTGTCTGTATTCACAGGGTGGTCCTGGGTCAGTGTGTCAGTATTTACAGGGGTTCCCGGGGAGTGTGTCAGTATTTACAGGGTTTCCCGGGGAGTGTGTCGGTATTTACAGGGGTCCTGGGGGGGGGTGTGTCGGTATTTACAGGGTGTACCGGGAGTGTGTCTGTATTTACAGGGGTCCCCGGGAGTGTGTCAGTATTCACAGGGGTCCTGGGGAGTGTGTCAGTATTCACAGGGTTTCCTGGGGTGTGTGTCAGTATTTACAGGGGGTCCTCGGGGAGTGTGTCAGTATTCACAGGGGTCCTGGGAGTGTGTCAGTATTCACAGGGGTCCCGGGGAGCGTGTCAAGTATTTACAGTGGGTCCCGGGGAGTGTGTCAGTATTCACAGGGGTCCTGGGAGTGTGTCGGTATTTACAGGGGGTCCTGGGGAGTGTGTCAGTATTTATAGGGGGTCCTGGGGAGTGTGTCAGTATTCACAGGGGTCCCGGGGAGTGTGTCAGTATTCACAGGGGTCCCTGGGAGTGTGTCGTATTTACAGGGTGTCCTGGGGAGTGTGTCGGTATTTACAGGGGTCCTGGGAGTGTGTCAGTATTTACAGTGGTCCTGGGAGTGTGTCAGTATTTATAGGGGTTCCCGGGGGAGTGTGTCGGTATTTACAGTGGTCCTGGGGAGTGTGTCAGTATTTATAGGGGTCCCTGGGGAGTGTGTCAGTATTTACAGGGGTCCTGGGGAGTGTGTCAGTATTTACAGGGGTCCCGGGGAGTGTGTCGGTATTTACAGGGGTTCCCGGGGAGTGTGTCGGTATTTTACAGGGGTCCCGGAGAGTGTGTCAGTATTTATAGGGGGTCCTGGGGAGTGTGTCAGTATTTACAGGGGGTCCCGGGGAGTGTGTCGGTATTTACAGTGGGTCCTGGGGAGTGTGTCAGTATTTATAGGGGGTCCTGGGGAGTGTGTCGGTATTTACAGGGGTTCCCGGGGGGGTGTGTCGGTATTTACAGGGGGTCCCGGGGGGTGTGTCGGTATTCACTGGGGTCCTGGGGAGTGTGTCGGTATTTACTGGGGGTCCGGGGGGTGTGTCGGTATTTACAGGGGTCCCGGGGAGTGTGTCGGTATTTACAGGGGCCCTGGGGAGTGTGTCGGTATTTACAGGGGGTCCCAGGGAGCGTGTCAGTATTTACAGGGGGGTCCCGGGGAGTGTGTCAGTATTCACAGGTGTCCTGGGGTGTGTGTCAGGTATTTACAGGGTGTCCTGGGGAGTGTGTCAGTATTCACAGGGGTCCTGGGGGAGTGTGTCAGTATCACAGGGTGTCCCTGGGGTGTGTGTCAGTATTTACAGGGGTCCCGGGGAGTGTGTCAGTATTCACAGGGGTCCCGGGGAGTGTGTCTGTATTTCACAGGGGTCCTGGGGAGTGTGTCAGTATTCACAGGGGTCCCGGGGAGCGTGTCAATATTTACAGTGGGTCCCGGGGAGTGTGTCAGTATTCACAGGGGTCCTGGGAGTGTGTCGGTATTTACAGGGGGTCCTGGGGAGTGTGTCAGTATTTATAGGGGGTCCTGGGGAGTGTGTCAGTATTTACAGGGGTCCCGGGGAGTGTGTCAGTATTCACAGGGGTCCTGGGAGTGTGTCGGTATTTACAGTGGTCCTGGGGAGTGTGTCAGTATTTATAGGGGGGTCCTGGGGAGTGTGGTCAGTATTTACAGGGGTCCTGGGGAGTGTGTCAGTATTTACAGGGGTCCCGGGGAGGTGTCGGTATTTACAGGGGTTCCCGGGGAGTGTGTCGGTATTTACAGGGGTCCCGGGGAGTGTGTCAGTATTTATCAGGGTTGTCCTGGGGAGTGTGTCAGTATTACAGGGGTTCCCGGGGAGTGTGTCGGTTTTTACAGTGGGTCCTGGGGAGTGTGTCAGTATTTATAGGGGGTCCTGGGGAGTGTGTCAGTATTTACAGGGGGTCCTGGGGAGTGTGTCGGTATTTACAGGGGTCTGGGGGAGTGTGTCGGTATTTACAGGTGTTCCCGGGGGTGTGTCGTTTACAGGTTCCCGGGGTGTGTCGGTATTTACCGGGGGTCCCGGGGGGTGTGTCGGTATTCACAGGGGTCCTGGGGAGTGTGTCGGTATTTACTGGGGGTCCGGGGGGTGTGTCGGTATTTACAGGGGTCCCGGGGAGTGTGTCGGTATTTACAGGGGCCCTGGGGAGGTGTGTCGGTATTTACAGGGGGTCCCAGGGAGCGTGTCAGTATTTACAGGGGGTCCCGGGGAGTGTGTCAGTATTCACAGGGGGTCCTGGGGAGTGTGGTCAGTATTTACAGGGTGTCCTGGGAGTGTGTCGGTATTTCTCAGGGGTCCCGGGGAGCGTGTCAGTATTTACAGGGGGTCCCGTGGAGTGTGTCGGTATTACGGGGGTCCTGGGGAGTGTGTCGGTATTTACTGGGGGTCCCGGGGAGTGTGTCGGTATTTACTGGGGGTCCCGGGGAGTGTGTCGGTATTTACAGGGGCCCTGGGGAGTGTGTCGGTATTTCACAGGGGGTCCCAGGGAGCGTGTCAGTATTTACAGGGGGTCCCCGGGGAGTGTGTCAGTATTCAGAGGGTCCTGGCGAGTGTGTCAGTATTTACAGGGTGTCCTGGGGGAGTGTGTCGGTATTCACAGGGGTCCCGGGGAGCGTGTCAGGTATTTACAGGGGTCCCGGGAGCGTGTCAGTATATACAGGGGGTCCCGGGGAGTGTGTCAGTATTCACAGGGGGTCCCTGGGAGTGTGTCGGTATTACAGTGGTCCGGGGGAGTGTGTCAGTATTTACAGGCTCCGGGGGGTGTGTCGGTATTTACAGGGGGACCCGGGGAGTGGTGTCGGTATTTACAGGGTGTCCCGGGGAGTGTGTCAGTATTTACAGGGGTTCCCGGGGGGTGTGTCGGTATTTACAGGCTCCGGGGGGGGTGTCGGTATTTTACAGGGGTCCCGGGGAGTGTGTCAGTATTATAGCGGGTCCCGGGGAGTGTGTCAGTATTCACAGGGGGGTCCCAGGGAGAGTGTCAGTATTTACAGTGGGTCCCGGGGGAGTGTGTCAGTATTCACAGGGGTCCTGGGGAGTGTGTCAGTATTTACAGGGTGTCCTGGGGAGTGTGTCGGTTTCACAGGGGTCCCGGGGA
Organism: Hemitrygon akajei; assembly: GCF_048418815.1. Lineage (NCBI taxonomy): Eukaryota > Metazoa > Chordata > Chondrichthyes > Myliobatiformes > Dasyatidae > Hemitrygon > Hemitrygon akajei. The sequence continues at coordinate 3,029,942 of NC_133154.1, forward strand.
GGCGTGCAGTAATTACAGGGGGTCCCAGGGAATGTGTTGGTATTCACAGGGGGGTCCTGGGGAGGTGTGTCAGTATTCACAGGGGGTCCGGGGAGTGTGTCAGTATTTACAGGGGTCCTGGGAGTGTGGTCGGTATTTACAGGGTATCCCGGGGAATGTGTCGGTATTCACAGGGGATCCTGGGGAGTGTGTCAGGATTTACAGGGGGTCCCGGGGAGTGTGTCGGTATTTACAGGGGGTCCCTGGGAGTGTGTCGGTATTTACAGTGGTCCTGGGGAGTGTGTCAGTATTTACAGGCTCCCGGGGGGTGTGTCGGTATTTACAGGGGGACCCGGGGAGTGTGTCGGTATTTACAGGGTGTCCCGGGGAGTGTGTCAGTATTTACAGGGGTTCCCGGGGTGTGTGTCGGTATTTACAGGCTCCGGGGGTGTGTCGGTATTTACAGGGGTCCCGGGGAGTGTGTCAGTATTTATAGAAGGTCCCTGGGAGTGTGTCAGTATTCACAGGGGTCCTGGGGAGTGTGTCAGTATTCACAGGGGTCCTGGGAGTGTGTCGGTATTTACTGGGGGGTCCGGGGGGTGTGTCGGTATTTACAGGGGGTCCCGGGGTGTGTGTCGGTATTTACAGGGGCCCTGGGGGGGGGGGTGTCGGTATTTACAGGGGGGTACCCGGGGAGTGTGTCTGTATTTACAGGGGTCCCGGGGAGTGTGACAGTATTCACAGGGGTCCTGGGGAGCGTGTCAGTATTCACAGGGTGTCCTGGGGTGTGTGTCAGTATTTACAGGGGGTCCTGGGGTGTGTGTCAGTATTCACAGGGGTCCTGGTCAGTGTGTCCAGTATTCACAGGGTGGTCCTGGGGAGTGTGTCAGTATTTACAGGGGTCCTGGGGAGTGTGTCAGTATTCACAGGGGTCCTGGGGAGTGTGTCGGTATTCACAGGGGGTCCTGGGGAGTGTGTCAGGATTTACAGGGGTTCCCGGGGGGTGTGTCGGTATTTACAGGGGTTCCCGGGGGGTGTGTCGGTATTTACAGGGGGTCCTGGGGGGTGTGGTCGGTATTTACAGGGGGTCCTGGGGGAGTGTGTCAGTATTCACAGGGGGTTCCGGGGGGTGTGTCGGTATTCACAGGGGTCCTGGGGAGTGTGTCAGTATTCACAGGGGTCCTGGGGAGTGTGTCGGTATTTACTGGGGGTCCGGGGGGTGTGGTCGGTATTTACAGGGGCCCTGGGGAGTGTGTCGTTATTTACAGGGGGTCCCAGGGAGCGTGTCAGTATTTACAGGGTGTCCCGGGGAGTGTGTCAGTATTCACAGGGGTCCTGGGGAGTGTGTCAGTATTTACAGGGTGTCCTGGGGAGTGTGTCGGTATTCTCAGGGGTCCTGGGGAGTGTGTCAGTATTCACAGGGGTCCTGGGGAGTGTGTCGATATTTACTGGGGGTCCGGGGGGTGTGTCGGTATTTACAGGGGGTCCCCGGGGAGTGTGTTGGTATTTACAGGGGCCCTGGGGAGTGTGTCGGTATTTACAGGGCGTCCCAGGGAGCGTGTCAGTATTTACAGGGGGTCCCGGGGGAGTGTGTCAGTATTGACAGGGGTCCTGGGGAGTGTGTCAGTATTTTACAGGGTGTCCTGGGGAGTTTGTCGGTATTCACAGGGGTCCCGGGGAACGTGTCAGTATTTACAGGGGGTCCCGGGGAGTGTGTCGGTATTTACAGGGGGTCCTGGGGAGTGTGTCGGTATTTACTGGGGTTCCGGGGGGTGTGTCGGTATTTACAGGGGGTCCCGGGGAGTGTGTCGGTATTTACAGGGGCCCTGGGAGTGTGTCGGTATTTACAGGGGGTCCCAGGGAGCGTGTCAGTATTTACAGGGGGTCCCGGGGAGTGTGTCAGTATTCACAGGGGTCCTGGGGAGTGTGTCAGTATTTTACAGGGTGTCCTGGGGAGTGTGTCGGTATTCACAGGGGGTCCCGGGGAGCGTGTCAGTATTTACAGGGGGTCCCGGGGAGTGTGTCAGTATTCACAGGGGGTCCTGGGGAGTGTTTCAGTATTTACAGGGGTGTCCCCAGGGAATGTGTTGGTATTCACAGGGGGTCCTGGGGAGTGGTGTCAGTATTGACAGGGGTCCTGGGGTGTGTGTCAGTATTTACAGGGGTCCTGGGGAGTGTGTCAGTATTCACAGGGGTCCCGGGGAGCGTGTCAGTATTTACAGGGGGTCCCGGGGAGTGTGTCAGTATTCACAGGGGGTCCTGGGGAGTGTTTCAGTATTTACAGGGTGTCCCAGGGAATGTGTTGGTATTCACAGGGGGTCCTGGGGAGTGTTTCAGTATTTACAGGGTGTCCCAGGGAATGTGTTGGTATTCACAGGGGGTCCTGGGGAGTGTGTCAGTATTGACAGGGGTCCTGGTCAGTGTGTCAGTATTTACAGGGGTTCCCGGGGAGTGTGTCAGTATTTACAGGGTTTCCCGGGGGAGTGTGTCGGTATTTACAGGGGGTCCTGGGGGGGGTGTGTCGGTATTTACAGGGGGGTACCGGGGAGTGTGTCTGTATTTACAGGGGTCCCGGGGAGTGTGTCAGTATTCACAGGGGTCCTGGGGAGTGTGTCAGTATTCACAGGGGTCCCCGGGGAGCGTGTCAATATTTACAGTGGGTCCCTGGGAGTGTGTCAGTATTCACAGGGGTCCTGGGAGTGTGTCGATATTTACAGGGGGTCCTGGGGAGTGTGTCAGTATTGACAGGGGTCCTGGTCAGTGTGTTAGTATTTACAGGGGGTCCTGGGGAGTGTGTCAGTATTGACAGGGGTCCTGGTCAGTGTGTCTGTATTCACAGGGTGTCCTGGTCAGTGTGTCAGTATTTACAGGGGTTCCCGGGGAGTGTGTCAGTATTTACAGGGTTTCCCGGGGAGTGTGTCGGTATTTACAGGGGGTCCTGGGGGGGTGTGTGTCGGTATTTACAGGGTGTACCGGGGAGTGTGTCTGTATTTACAGGGGTCCCGGGGAGTGTGTCAGTATTCACAGGGGTCCTGGGGAGTGTGTCAGTATTCACAGGGTGTCCTGGGGTGTGTGTCAGTATTTACAGGGGGTCCCGGGGAGTGTGTCAGTATTCACAGGGGTCCTGGGGAGTGTGTCAGTATTCACAGGGGTCCCGGGGAGCGTGTCAATATTTACTGTGGGTCCCGGGGAGTGTGTCAGTATTCACAGGGGTCCTGGGAGTGTGTCGGTATTTACAGGGGGTCCTGGGGATTGTGTCAGTATTTATAGGGGGTCCTGGGGAGTGTGTCAGTATTTACAGGGGTCCCGGGGTGTGTGTCAGTATTCACAGGGGTCCTGGGAGTGTGTCGGTATTTACAGTGGTCCTGGGGAGTGTGTCAGTATTTATAGGGGGTCCTGGGGAGTGTGTCAGTATTTACAGGGGTCCCGGGGAGTGTGTCGGTATTTACAGGGGTTCCCGGGGAGTGTGTCGGTATTTACAGGGGTCCCGGGGAGTGTGTCAGTATTTATAGGGGGTCCTGGGGAGTGTGTCAGTATTTACAGGGGTCCCGGGGAGTGTGTCAGTATTTATAGGGGGTCCTGGGGAGTGTGTCAGTATTTATAGGGGGTCCTGGGGAGTGTGTCAGTATTTACAGGTGTTCCCGGGGGGTGTGTCGGTATTTACAGGGGTTCCCGGGGGGTGTGTCGGTATTTACAGGGGGTCCCGGGGGGTGTGTCGGTATTCACAGGGGTCCGGGGGGTGTGTCGGTATTTACAGGGGGTCCCGGGGAGTGTGTCTGTATTTACAGGGGCCCTGGGGAGTGTGTCGGTATTTACAGGGGGTCCCAGGGAGCGTGTCAGTATTTACAGGGGGTCCCGGGGAGTGTGTCAGTATTTATAGGGGGTCCTGGGGAGTGTGTCAGTATTTACAGGGGTCCCGGGGTGTGTGTCAGTATTCACAGGGGTCCTGGGAGTGTGTCGGTATTTACAGTGGTCCTGGGGAGTGTGTCAGTATTTATAGGGGGTCCTGGGGAGTGTGTCAGTATTTACAGGGGTCCCGGGGAGTGTGTCGGTATTTACAGGGGTTCCCGGGGAGTGTGTCGGTATTTACAGGGGTCCCGGGGAGTGTGTCAGTATTTATAGGGGGTCCTGGGGAGTGTGTCAGTATTTACAGGGGTCCCGGGGAGTGTGTCAGTATTTATAGGGGGTCCTGGGGAGTGTGTCAGTATTTATAGGGGGTCCTGGGGAGTGTGTCAGTATTTACAGGTGTTCCCGGGGGGGTGTGTCGGTATTTACAGGGGTTCCCGGGGGGTGTGTCGGTATTTACAGGGGGTCCCGGGGGGTGTGTCGGTATTCACAGGGGTCCGGGGGGTGTGTCGGTATTTACAGGGGGTCCCGGGGAGTGTGTCTGTATTTACAGGGGCCCTGGGGAGTGTGTCGGTATTTACAGGGGGTCCCAGGGAGCGTGTCAGTATTTACAGGGGGTCCCGGGGAGTGTGTCAGTATTCACAGGGGTCCTGGGGAGTGTGTCAGTATTTACAGGGTGTCCTGGGGAGTGTGTCGGTATTCTCAGGGGTCCCAGGGAGCGTGTCCGTATTTACAGGGGGTCCCGGGGAGCGTGTCAGTATTTACAGGGGGTCCCGGGGAGTGTGTCAGTATTCACAGGGGGTCCTGGGGAGTGTTGCAGTATTTACAGGGTGTCCCAGGGAATATGTTGGTATTCACAGGGGGTCCTGGGGAGTGTGTCAGTATTCACAGGGGGTCCTGGGGAGTGTGTCGGTATTTACTGGGCGTCCGGGGGGTGTGTCGGTATTTACAGGGGGTCCCGGGGAGTGTGTCGGTATTTACAGGGGCCCTGGGGAGTGTGTCGGTATTTACAGGGGGTCCCAGGGAGCGTGTCAGTATTTACAGGGGGTCCCGGGGAGTGTGTCAGTATTCACAGGGGTCCTGGGGAGTGTGTCAGTATTTACAGGGTGTCCTGGGGAGTGTGTCGGTATTCACAGGGGTCCCGGGGAGCGTGTCAGTATTTACAGGGGGTCCCGGGGAGTGTGTCAGTATTCACAGGGGGTCCTGGGGAGTGTTTCAGTATTTACAGGGTGTCCCAGGGAATATGTTGGTATTCACAGGGGGTCCTGGGGAGTGTGTCAGTATTCACAGGGGGTCCTGGGGAGTGTGTCGGTATTTACTGGGCGTCCGGGGGGTGTGTCGGTATTTACAGGGGGTCCCGGGGAGTGTGTCGGTATTTACAGGGGCCCTGGGGAGTGTGTCGGTATTTACAGGGGGTCCCAGGGAGCGTGTCAGTATTTACAGGGGGTCCCGGGGAGTGTGTCAGTATTCACAGGGGTCCTGGGGAGTGTGTCAGTATTTACAGGGTGTCCTGGGGAGTGTGTCGGTATTCACAGGGGTCCCGGGGAGCGTGTCAGTATTTACAGGGGGTCCCGGGGAGCGTGTCAGTATTTACAGGGGGTCCCGGGGAGTGTGTCAGTATTCACAGGGGGTCCTGGGGAGTGTGTCGGTATTTACAGGGGGTCCCGGGGTGTGTGTCAGTATTCACAGGGGTCCCGGAGAGTGTGTCGGTACTTACAGGGGGTCCCGGGGAGTGTGTCGGTATTTACAGGGGGTCCTGGGGAGTGTGTCGGTATTCACAGGTGTCCCGGGGAGTGTGTCAGTATTTACAGGGGGTCCCGGGGAGTGTGTCGGTTTTTACAGGGGGTCCTGGTGTTTTTGCTACCTGGCACCAGAGAAAAGGGGGGAGGACGGTGTGTCGGACGCCCGGTCGGGTGAAGGACAGTCTCATAGGGAGGAAGAGGACTGTTTGTCAACGGGTGGGCTATCTAGCTAATTCCTTACCACTTTCGCTGACGTGTCCCCAGCCGGTGATGTAATAACCGGGACCACAGCTGAACCTATAGGTGCTGCTGGGGAGGCAGATGGGAATGATGTAGTTGGAGAAGCTGATTGGTGTGGAAAGTTTCAGCAACGCGATGTCATAACCCTCTTCAGCGTTCACGTATCTGCTGTGCTTAATAATGTAGAAGACCTTCGACGACTTTTCGTTAGAGTTGACTCCATTCTGCTGATATCTCCCGAAGTATAGCACATAGCTGCTCACCAGATTGCTGGGCGGTGGGGAGAAATATGTTTCCCAGCAGTTAGAACCGCAGCAAATCTCCCTCCACACCGTCCCATCACACACTCCCAGGGTCAGACACAGAGTGAATCTCCCTCCACACCGTTCCATCACACACTCCCAGGGTCAGACACAGAGTGAATCTCCCCCCACACCGTCCCATCACACACTCCCAGGGTCAGACACAGAGTGAATCTCCCTCCACACCGTCCCATCACACACTCCCAGGGTCAGACACAGAGTGAATCTCCCCCCACACCGTCCCATCACACACTCCCGGGGTCAGACACAGAGTGAAACTCCCTCCACATTGTCCCATCACACACTCCTGGGGTCAGACACAGAGTGAATCTCCCCCCACACCGTCCCATCACACACTCCCGGGGTCAGACACAGAGTGAATCTCCCCCCACACCGTCCCATCACACACTCCCGGGGTCAGACACACAGTGAAGGTTCTAGACTATCCAGCAGGACATGAACTACTTGAGATCTTGTTGAACTTGTGGGTGGTCAGTGAAGCACTGGTGACTGTACCTTGCTACACAATGCGCTGCCGTTAAGACCCAGTCCGTGGAGATGAGCGTCGCTCCGCAAATGTGTTTGTTGTCTAGATGGATGCTGACTTGCCAAGGCCAATTTCCGTCAATCGCGTCCGTCCCCCCCACGATCCGATTGCTGATCACACGACGCCCACAGGCTGACGAAGCAAGTGAGAACCAATTTGTGTCATGTAACCCACGGAAACACCACCACCCAACCCTGGGACCAGGCATCGGCTTCTCCCTCGCCAAGACGGGGAGTTGGAAACACCGTCCCCTCCCTCCCCCCGGGACTGGACATCGGACACACCGTCCCCTCCCTCCCCGGGACAGGACATCGGATACCGTCCCCTCCCTCCCCGGGACTGGACATCGGACACACCGTCCCCTCCACCCACCGGGACAGGTCATCGGACACACCGTCCCCTCCCTCCCCGGGACTGGACATCGATCACACCGTCCCCTCCCTCCCCGGGACTGGACATCGGACACCGTCCCCTCCCTCCCCGGGACTGGACATCGGACACACCGTCCCCTCCCTCCCCGGGACTGGACATCGAACACACCGTCCCCTCCCTCACCGGGACTGGACATCGGACACACCGTCCACTCTCCCCCCGGACTGGACATCGGACACACCGTCCCCTCCCTCCCCGGGACTGGACATCGGACACACCGTCCCCTCCACCCCCCGGGACAGGTCATCGGACACACCGTCCCCTCCCTCCCCGGGACTGGACATCGGACACACCGTCCCCTCCCTCCCCGGGACTGGACATTGGACACACCGTCCCCTCCCCCCCCGGGACTGGACATCGGACACACCGTCCCCTCCCCCCCCGGGACTGGACATCGGACACCCCTCCCTCCCCGGGACTGGACATCGAACACACCGTCCCCTCCCTCCCCGGGACAGGTCATCGGACACACCGTCCCCCTCACTCCCCGGGACTGGACATCGGACACACCATCCCCTCCCTCCCCGGGACTGGACATCGATCACACCGTCCTCTCCCTCCCCGGGACAGGTCATCGGACACACCGTCCCCCTCACTCCCCGGGACAGGTCATCGGACACACCGTCCCCTCCCTCCCCGGGACTGGACATCGATCACACCGTCCTCTCCCTCCCCGGGACAGGTCATCGGACACACCATCCCCTCCCTCCCCGGGACTGGACATCGATCACACCGTCCTCTCCCTCCCCGGGACAGGTCATCGGACACACCGTCCCCCTCACTCCCCGGGACAGGTCATCGGACACACCATCCCCTCCCTCCCCGGGACAGGTCATCGGACACACCGTCCCCCTCACTCCCCGGGACAGGTCATCGGACACACCGTCCCCTCCCTCCCCGGGACTGGACATCGGACACACCGTCCCCTCCCTCCCCGGGACTGGACATCGATCACACCGTCCCCTCCCTCCCCGGGACTGGACATCGGACACCCCTCCCTCCCCGGGACTGGACATCGGACACACCGTCCCCTCCCTCCCCGGGACTGGACATCGATCACACCGTCCCCTCCCTCCCCGGGACTGGACATCGGACGCACCGTCCCCTCCCTCCCCGGGACTGGACATCGGACGCACCGTCCCCTCCCTCCCCGGGACTGGAGATCGGACGCACCGTCCCCTCCCTCCCCGGGACTGGACATCGATCACACCGTCCCCTCCCTCCCCGGGACTGGACATCGGACACACCGTCCCCTCCCTCCCCGGGACTGGACATCGGACACACCGTCCCCTCCCCCCCCGGGACTGGACATCG